>NC_044981.1:116692913-116743925 GCF_008728515.1 Papio anubis | reverse complement strand
AAAAACTGGACATTAAAAGGTCTCTGCTTTCATGGAGCTTATAGTCTATAAGGCAAGACAGATGATCTACAAATAACTACATAAAGTTAATTAAGTAAATTTATAATAAATATGATAAAGGACAAATATAGTGTCTGATAAAAGTATATAGCAGAAAAGTATATATGTCTTAGTTAAAGAAGCAGGTCAAGTTCTGGGCCTTAGCTAAGAGAAACAAGGGAAATGGACAGTACAATGACAACATGGGTAGAGGTGACATACTTAAATAGTAGTCGAGGTTAACTAAGAATCTTCATTGTTGGCAGATTATTCTACAGATTATAAAAGCTTCCAAATATCTTTAGGTTTTACTTCCTCATCCTGGAAATCCTGATTGTGCACATCAAATGATGTTAGAGATGAAAACATAAATCCATGGCAGAATGAATCAAGCCATGCTGTGGTCTAAATTTTTCTAAATGTTTGTGTTGCCACCAAAACTCATATGTTGAAATCCTAATCCCAAGGTGAAAATATCAGGAGGTGGAGACCTTGAGAAGTGATTGAGTCATGAGAGTGGAGCCCTCACGAATGGAGTTAGTATTCATAAAAGAGACTCGAGAGAGACCCATTGTTCCTTCTATCACATGAGGATGCAGTGAAAAGGCATTATCTATGAACCAGAAAGTGGGCACTCACCAGAATGAATATGCTGGTGCCTTGATCTTGGACTTCCCAGGCTCCAGAACCGTGAGAAATAAATTTCTGTTGTTTATAACCTACCAACTATATGGTATTTGGTTACAGTAGATCGAACAGACTAAGATAAGCCATTGATTCTTAAAATGTTTGTTTAACCACAGAATGTCAAGGGTGGCATAATTTGACTAACACAATGATGACATTGAAAGTGTAAAAGGGGAAAAAATGATCATCTAAAGAGATACAAAATGTTTTCCAACAAAATTAATTGTGTAGCTCCAATTAAAATTCTTAACAAACTAAGAGCAAAAGGAAATTTTCTTAACATATTAAAGGTCTAAAAAAGTTCTACAGCAAAATGATACTTTTTTTTGAAATGTGGAAAAGCCTTCCCTTTGAGATCTGGAGCAAGACAAGTGTGTTGTCTCTTATTACTAGTCATTATGCTGAAGGCCTTAGTAAGCACAATGAAATGTGAAATAATAATAATAAGTGAAAGTTGCAAGGATCATGTAAAAAGCATTTTATCAACAAATGATATAATAAAATCTGTACACATAAAATATTAAATATAATTAAAATGTAACAAGTTTACTGGATGCAAAAAATTCTTTAAAAAATCTATTCAACACATAAGCAAAGACTGTTCAAAAATACAATTTAATTAAAAGGGTAGAATTTATATCACATTTTAAAAATGAAGTATTTAAAAATAACTCTAAGAACTCCTAAAATTAATTAAAAAGTGACAGGAAAATATTGGTAAAAGTCTTATAGAAGCATTGCATTGAAAAAGTCTCTATAGTATAGAAATAAACATGAGAAAAGATGTTCAATCTCATTAGTAAGCAAAGAACTGCATGGAAATTAACTACATCCCATTTTCTTCCTACTTTATGTGCAAAAATTAGATGTTGTCAAGGTTATGGAGCAAATAGTACACTTAAAAAGTGTCTGGTACAGTGCAATCACTTCAGAAAACAATTTATCAGATAAAGTTGATTTTTGTGCACTGAATGCAACTCAACCATTTCAGTCCTGAATGTATACCCTAGAGATACACTTAGACACATACCAATATCTATCCACAGTAGAATGGAAAAATATGAAATACTCATATGATGGATTACTTTATATTGGGGAAATGAATGCATTTCGGATACCTGTAAAAACATAGATAAATGTTAGTGATATAATATTGAATAAAAAAGCAAATTTGAAGATGATACACATATAGTATGATTCAATTTATGTGAAGTTTGAAAGCAGGAACAATGAAACTAAGCATAGACATATTTGATTAGTCTATAAAGTAAAGCAAGGAAATGGTAAACACAAAATTCAGATTAGTCATTACTAATTAGGGAAGAAAGAAGGGATAAGATTTGAGAAAGATAGGGAACTTGAAAGGTAACAGCAATGACCTTTATTTTCTTATCTGCATGGTATCCAAGCAGGCCTGATATTCACCTGGCATAAACTGGTAGATCTGGGCTAATACATTCTTAACTTGTTGCAAAGAGCTGCTTTTCTGAAACTTCTGATTTCACCCCCAACCACTGGAATTGCCCCAACCTTGGGTTATTAATGTATTTACATGTAATTTAATTATTGATATATTTGGATTTAGACCAATGACATTAGTTTATTTTCTACTTGTTGTCCCTGTTTTATGTTCCTTTTCTCCTCTCTTCCTGTCTTCTTTTGGTATTCTTTATCATTCCTATTCCATTTTATTATTTTTTTTATCCTTTTGCTATACATTCTTGTATTTTCCTGGTTTTGGTACCCTAGAGATAAATGCATGCATCCTTAACTCACTACAGTATACCTTATATTAATATTTTATCACCCCTGAAACAATGCTGAGAACCTACAACAGTTAACTGGATGGCAAACTAGAATGTTAAACACTTTAAGATGAAATAACACATAGCAAAGGCAGTTTTGATACTTGCAAAATGTGCACTTTCTCGTAAAAAATGAACAAGTATTGCAGATCAACTCCTTTAAAATGGCATGTCCCATTGGTCTGGCAAACTGGTAGATTTCTTGAGAGCAAGAAGGCAGCCTTGGATTTTCTTTAACTCTCCATCACTGCCCAGTCAGCTCCTCACATATAGGGTAGGAGTTCACTTGGTATCTGTTGTAAATATCCAAAACATTGAACGTAAACAAAAATTTCTATGCCACTTTACAACATTAATCAATAAGTGAGTGTCATCATCCACTATTTAGCAATAAAAGCCTAGGAATCAGATTGCAGCATATATACAGGTAAGGAACAGAAATTTTCAATTCCATCAGGTAAAACTGTTAAGAATGAGTATGCAGTCTCTTAATACACAGCACTGGTTCTGGTGCCCTTCTATAAGAAAATTCCAAGAAAATGTGGTTTGGACAAGCCACTTACTGAATATAATTTTCAAGTCACTCAACACAAAAGAGTTTTAAGGGAACGTTGTAGTATTTGAGGGGAAAGGCAGGTATAAGTCATTAAAACTAGCTGATGTAACAGGCAAACTGAAATTACAAAGCCATAACACAATAAGGAATTTTTTTTCCCCATAAGTCAAAACCTAATACAGGTTTCATATCCCACTTCATCATGAGGCTATGCTACCCAGGCCACATGACCTCCAAGGCCACCAGGACATGACCAACTGGACTGGAGGAACTAGAAGATATTTTAGAGGACTGCCATCACTTTGTTCATTTTCCACTGGTCATAACTCAATCATGAAGCCCAACCAACTATAAAGAGGCTCAGAAATCTAGAAGAAGAGCTGTACTGTAAATTACTAAAACTCTGTATTTTCCCAATTCCTCAACATTCCCCATCAATAGTCAGTGAGCACCCCAACCAGGTGACCAGGTGCAGCAGTGTGATAAGGCTGGTCCCTGACACAGTGTTGTAAGGCTGACCCGTTCTTGCCCTCCCCGACTGTGACCTAATGACATTAAACCACACCAGTGAAATCCCCTCAGACCTTTTGCTTGGGTCCTCCACCATGATCTCCAGTAAAGTTATGTCCAGAATTGGTGGGTTCTTGGTCTTGCTGACTTCAAGAATGAAGCCGTGGACCCTTGTGGTGATGTTACAGTTCTTAAAGATGGTATGTCCAGCGTTTGTTCCTTCTCATGTTCAGACATATTCGGAGTTTCTTCTTTCTGGTGGGTTCGTGGTCTTGCTGGCTTCAGGAGTAAAGCTGCAGACCTTCACGGTGAGCGTTACAGCTCATAAAGGTGGTGCATCTGGAGTTGTTCTTTCCTCACCTCCAGAGTTGTTCATCCCTCCCGTTGGGTTTGTGGTCTCACTGGCCTCAGGAGTGAAGCTGCAGACTTTGGTGGTGAGTGTTACAGATTATAAAGGTAGCATGGACCCAAAGAGTGAGCAGCAGCAAGATTTATTGCAAAGAGGAAAAGAAGGATGCTTCCACAGCACAGAAAGGTACCTAAGTGGGTTGCCCCTGTTGACTAGGGCAGCCTGCTTTTATTCCTTTATCTGACCCCACCCACATCCTGCTGATTGGTCCATTTTACAGAGAGCTGATTGGTCTATTTTGACAGAGTACTGATTGGTGCGTTTACAATCCCTGAGCTAGACACAGAGTGCTGATTGGTGCATTTACAATCCTTTAGCTAGACAAAAAAGTTCTCCAAAGCCCCACTAGATTAGACACAGAGCCCTGATTGGTGCCTTTACAATCCTTTAGCTAGACACAAAAGTTCTCCAAGTCCCCACCAGATTAGCTAGATACAGAGTGCTGATTGGTGCATCCACAAACCCCGAGCTAGAGACAGAGTGCTGATTGGTACATATACAGTCCTCCAGCTAGACATAAAAGTTCTACAAGTCCCCACCCAACTCAGGTGCCCTGCTGTCTTCCCCTAGTGGACCCCATGCTGGGCTGCCGGCAGAGCTGCCCGCCAGTCCTGGCTGGGCGCCAGCACTCCTCAACCCTTGGGCAGTTGATGGGACCAGGACCAGGTGCTGCAAGCAGGGGGTGGCTCCGGCCGAGTGGGAGTCCACCAGTGGTGGGGGGTGGGGGGCCTCGGGCTTGGTGGGCTGCAGGTCCCCAGCCCTGCCAGGCAGGGAGGTGGCTGAGGCCCAGTGAGAATCCGAGTGCTGCGTGCGCAGGAGCCGGATGTGCTGGGGAACCCTGCACGCCCTCCGCAACTGCTGGCCCAGGTGCTAAGCCCTTCACTGCCCCTGCCGGCAGCTCCAGCTGGTGGCTCTGAGTGCAGGGGCCCACTGAGCCCACGCCCACACAGAACTCGAGCTGGCCTGTGAGCCCCGAGCACAGCGTCAGTTCCCACCCGCACCTCTTCCTCCACACTTCGCCATAGGCAGAGGGAGCCTGCTCCAGCCTCTGCCAGCCCAGAGAGGGGCTCCCACAGTGCAGCGGTGGGCTGAAGGGCTCCTCAAGCACGGCCTGAGTGGATTCTGAGGCTGAGGAGGCACCGAAGGAGCGAGGGCTGCTAGCACGTTGTCACCTCTCAAAGGCACTTGCTCAAATCTGGTCCTCAAATCTCTCTCTCTGTCTCCCCTCTGCACCTGCTTGCTTGAGCTCGCTCACCAGGAGTTCCTCCCATATGGCTGGCTCCCTGTGTGGCAAGCCTTGCCGTGCCTCCTTTCTCTGGGTCCTGTGAGTATAATAAACACATGATATTTTTAAATATTATATGCCTCTCCCAGTGTGATTTCTGTGACTATGTTGGAGTGATCTGTAAAGATTCCAACAGGACTTCCTTCCCCATTTGCAACATAGAGGCACACGGCATTTGGTGACTGTTAAGAGTCTCTGTGGGAGGAAGAAGAGGAGAGGATATCTATGTGATGTCAAATTTATGTCAAAAGTATTGCTTGGCCTGGATTTTTCACTCTTCTATTATTGGGTGAAAACAGAAAGAGAGAATTCTGACAGTGGTGATAACAGAGGTGTAATGGTTAATTTTATGTGCCAATTTAGCTAGGCCACAGTGCCCAGATTTGTGGTCAAATCTTATACTAAATGTTTCTGTGAAGGTGTTTTTGAATGAGATTAGCATTTAAATTGTTGGATTTTGAGGAAAGCAGATTACCCTCCGTAATGTGTGGAGAATTCATGCAATCAGTGAAGGCCTGACTAGAGCAAAGACTGACCTCTCCCAAGCAAAAATGAACTTAGCCAGCAAACTGCCTGTGGGCTTGAACTGCAACTTTTCCCTTGGTCTCCAGCTTGCTAGGCTATGCTGCAAATTTTGTATTTACTAAGCCTCCATAATCACATAAGCCAATTCCTTAAAATAAATCTCTCTCTCTCTTTTTATTTATATATATATATATCTATATATATATCTGTACACACACACACACACACACACACACGCATCCTGTTGGTTTTGTTTTTCTGGAAAGCCTTGACCAATACAAATAGTTTTAGGGGCTTCTAAAGCAAATATTTTTCTTTTATTCATTTAATAAGGTGTATTACAGAACTACTATATGCATCCAACACTGCAATACGATGAAATAGAAATAAAAGTAAATCAGCCAAAATGTTTTCCTCAAGGAGCAAGATGTCAAAGAGAGAAGATAAAGACATGTTGCAAAATGTCTACTCGTTTACCATTTATTGTATCTGTCTCCCCAAACTATGGGTTTTTTTTTTTTCATTTTTAACAAAAGTAACAAAAAGCATATAAACACCATTTTGAGTTCTTCATTTTCTTTTTACGTTAGAAATTATATTCTTATCTGTATCTGCAGGCTGGATGAACAGTTGTCAAATTAGTGTGAAAAACATGAGTATAGGAAGCTGTAATAATTTTGTTTTAATGTGGGGAGAGCATGCTGCCAGACATCAAAGCACTGGAGTTTTATTTTCCATTTGCAACTGTGACGTTCATCAGGCCAGCTCAACCCTAAGGTCTTTGATTTTCCCATGGTAGGTGAATATGTTCTCCAAGGTCTCTCTCTTCCAAGTGAGCTTTATTTCTCTTTTCAGATTCGCTTTCACTATTTGTGCATTACTCTTCCTCCCTAGCAAAATAAGTTTCCTCAGCTTCTGCCCATGAACCCCAACTGGTGACCCTGATGAGTTTGACGTCTCCAAACAAAGGCCCAGTCTCTGGACTCTGAATCTTCCTGAACCTCTTCTTGCTCTGCTTCAGTGTTGTCTTAGTTTGTTCAGGCTACTATAACAGAAACCATAGACTCAGTGGTTTGTTTAATTTTATGTATGTATGTATATATGTATGTGTGTATTTATTTATTTATTTATTTTGAGATGGAGTTTTGCTCTTTTTGCCCAAGCTGGAGTGCAATGACACAATCTCGGCTCACTGCAACCTCTGCCTCCTGAGTCCAAGCAATTCTTCTGCATCAGTCTCCTGACTAACTGGGATTACAGGCACCCACCATTAAGCCTGGCTATTTTTTTTCTATTTTTAGTAGATATGGGGTTTCACCATGTTAACCAGGCTGGTCTCGAATGCCTGACCTTAGGTGATCCTCCCACCTCAGCCACCCAAAGTGCTGGAATTAACAGGCATGAGCCACTGCACGTGGCCTTATTTTATTTTATTTTTTGAGACTGGCTCGCTCTTGTCACCCAGGCTGGAGTGCAGTGGCGTGATCTCAGCTCACTGCAACCTCTGCTTCCCGGATTCTCCTGCCTCAGCCTCCTAAGTAGCTGGGATTACAGGCACCCGCCGTCATGCCCGGCTAATCTTTTGTATTTTTAGTAGAGACGGGTTTTCACCATGTTGGCCAGGCTGGTTTTGAATTCCTGACCTCAAGTTATCCCCCCCCACTTCAGCTGCCCGAAGTGTTAGGATTACAGGCATGAACCACCGTGCCCAGCCAACTGGGTGGTTTAAGCCACAGAAATTTATTTCTCACAGTTTCAGAAGCTAAGTAGTCTGGGATCAGAGTACCAGTGTGGTTCGGTTCTGATGGGGGCTCATTTCCTGGTTTGCAGATGGCCATCTTCTTACTGCATCCTCATGAGGCAGAGAGATGATCTCTCCCATCTCCCATCTTATAAGGACATGAATCCATTCATGATGGCTGCCCCTCTCTCCACCTCCCTCGGGTTCCCAATACCATCATATCTGGGATTAAGGCTTAAATGTATACATTTTGGAAAGATATGAACATTCAGTTCACAGCAAATGTATACCTGTCCTGTGGCTCATTCTCTCACAGTCCATTTTCTGCTTCTAGAGCTTTGTCTATTCAGTTAGATAAACTAACATGCACCAGTGGAATAGTGAACCTGTTGCTTCATGCCTATAGTAAGTAGCACACATGCAGGGAAATTTGTAGTTTTCTGGGAAACAAACAAACAAACAAACAAAAAACAAAAACCTCACAAAGAGCACTGCTAAGGACGCAAACATCAGGCTACTTGTCTGATGAGAGGCCGAGAAGAGTGAAGCACCATACCACCTGATTAATTAATTGTTCCAGTGACATAGGATAGACATGTCACTAAAGCTAATAATATTTGCTGTGGATAATTTCATGACAGAGTATGTCTTATATCATCCCCTCTCTACAACAGCACCACTCTCTTTAGCCAGTCTTAATATCTTCCAAACTATGATTACACTGATTATGTAATAGTGCATAAAGAAAATGTGTTTAAATTTTACCAAATACTTTTTCAAGTGTAATGAGCTTATGATATGATTCCCTCTTTTATTTCATAACTGTGCTAAATTATGTCAACTGAGTTTTGAATGTTATGCCAAACTTGTATCTGGGAATAAACCCAACTTTTTAATAATATATTACCCTTTTTACATATTCCTGAATTTGATTTGCTAATATTTTGTTTAGGATTTTTGCATTTGTAATTTTCCTTTCTTGTAATGACTCTGAAAGTTTAGTATGCTGCACTCAAAAATAGAGTTAAAAAATATTTCTTCTACTATTCTCTAGAAAAGTTATATATATTTGATATTATTTCTTACTGAAAAATTTGTAGAATTCATTGCTAAAGCCACCTGAGAACTTTGTTGAATGGTTTTTAATTACATATTTCTTTTGATTAAGGTCTATTCTTAAGATTTTATACTTTTTGTCATTGTTAATAAGCTGTGTTTTCTTCAAGGAAATTTTTCATTTCACTTACATATTTAATTGACTAGCGTAAAGTCAGAAATAACGTACATTTTTATTCTTTTAATATATAAAATACCTATAATGACTCTTTTTTATTTTTGATATTTGTAATTTATGTCATGTTCCTTTTTTTTCCTTGATCTATCTTCCCAGGAGTTTTTCGTTATCATTAAACTTTTCAAAGCAGCAATTTTTGGCTTAGTTAGGTTTTCTCTATTGCATGGTTTCTGCTTTTATTATTTTGGATTGAGTTTGCTATGATTCTTCTGATCTATTTATATGAGTGCTTCAAGATTTGATTTTTAGTCTTTTTTTTCTAACATATGCATTTAGAGATAGATATTTCTAAGCATGGCTGTTGTGGCATCACAGATGTTGATATATCATATTTTTGTTATCATTTAATTAAACATATTTTCTAATTCTCATTGTAATTTTTTCTTTGACCTAGGGTGTGCAGAAAAGAGTTAACATAGCAAGCTTGAATGCTATGTTTTGAACGTCCTAAACATAAGGTTGGCCTTGGAAGATTTACTAGAACTTGGATTTGGGGAAGGATCTCCCCATTCCCACAACTGATAAGAGTGGCTCACTATGCTTAAACTGTACAAAGAATATGATGTATGCTGAATACTTGCTTTCCTTCTAGGAGTCTGAAATTTTGGCACATGCCAGGCAGAGCCTGCCTATATGACCAACCTCCAGTATAAACCCTGGGCACTAAGTCTTTAGTGAGTTTTCCTGGTTGGCAACTTTTCACATGTGTTGTCGCAACTTGTTGGAAGAAATAAGTGCATCCTGTGTGTGATGGGTAATTTTATGTGTCAACTTGACTGGGCTAAGTAGTGTTCAGATCGCTGGTAAAATACTATTTCTGGGTGTGTTTGTGAGAGTTTCCAGAAGAGGTTAGCATTTGAATCAGTAGACTGAGTAAAGAAGATCCCATCTCACCAATATAAGCAGGCATCATCCAAGCTGTAGAAGGCTAGAATGGAATAAAAAGGTGGAGGAAGAGTGAATTCTCTCTTTTCTTTGGTGGGGGCATCCAGCTTCTCCTGTACTTGGACATCAGAGTTCCTGGTCATTGAGCCTTTGGACTCCTGGGTTTACTCCAGTGTCTTCCTGCTCCCCAGTTCTCAAGTCTTCAGCCTTGGAGTGGGAGTTACACCACCAGTGGCTCCCCTGATTTGTAGGCCTTTGGACTGGTACTGGACTACACCATCTGCATTCCTCGTCCTCTACCTTGCAGATGGCATAATGTGAGACTTCTAGGCCATAATCATGTGAGCCAATTCTGATAAGTTTCTTCTTATATATGTCTACATGTATTCTATTAGTTCTGTTTCTCTGGAGAATCGTAATACAATGTATGACCCTCTTTGGGAAAAGATTCTGGAAATTTGCCACTGTATTTTCCCCTAGACTTTACCCCATCAGTTTTTCCCTTTGCTGATTTTGCCTTTCATTTGTAACAAATCATAGCCATGAGTATGACAATATGATGAGTGCTGTGAGTCCTCATAGCAGATCATCGAACCTGGAAATTGCCCTGGAGACCCTCGACAAACGTAGTCTTAAGCACTTAGGAATCCCTCCCTTTTTTTTCTGTGCATCTGTTTTGCTTAATTCCATGTTGTTAGAGAACTACGCTGAATAATTCTAGTTAGAATATGTTGAAACTGACTGCATGAAAAGCCAACTTTAGTAAATGTTCTATAAGCAATTTTAAAGGAAGCGTTTCTTGAACTTGTGTGCCTTATTTATATATGCTGATTAGGTCAAGTTTCTTAATTGTATTTTCAAATATTTCTAATATTTAGTGATTTTGTCTGTTCCATCAGTTACTGAGAAAAATGCACATAAGTGACTTAAAATAATTGTGAAATTTGAATATTTTTTTCTTACTAGTTCCATCCATTTTTGTTTTATGTATTTTGAGTCCATATTATTATTTGCAGTGAATTTAGAGTTAATACATCTTCCTGGTGGATTGACCATTTTATTATAATGAAACATCGCTTCTTGTCGCTAATTATATTTCTTGCCTTAAATTCTACTTTGATTGATAGTAACAGCGCAGCATTCATTTTGGCATATGTATGTATGTGCATGTGCATATGGATGTGCACATGTATTTTACTTAGGTTTGTATGGTATATATCTTTTTTATTCTGTGACTTTTTAATCTTTCTGTGCCGTTATATTTAGGTGTGTCTCTTGTAAACACCACATACTTAGCATATTTAATTCTTATTCAATCTGAGTATTACATTCAGTTGGATTACTAATATTTTTTAATTTAAGCCTACCATCTTGCTCTTTGTTTTCTACTTCTTCTATGGGAATAAATTAAAAAAATTATGGGAAAGTATGGATATTCAAAAACTATATTGACTGGAGGAAGTCAGTTATGTCTTCAAGGGAGGATTTGACACACTTTTTCTTAAAAAGGAAGATAATTAACATTTTACACTTGCAGTTCATTCAGTTTCTAGTACAACTAGCCAACTCCACTATTGTAACCCAGAAAACTTCCTTAATAATATGTAAATGAGTAGAAATGGCCATTTTTCAATAAATTGTATTGACCAAAATAGGCAGCCAATTTATAGACTATAGTTTGTCTGTTTTTGTTCTGGAATCAATTACTTATATCTTTATTTGTGCCACATATGTTTCTTGCATTTCCTTATATATTTTTGCTTTTATGTTTCTCTTTGTTGGGTCTTAATATGTTCTATTGAGTTGTTTTCTATTTCACTAATCTTCTCTTCTGTGTATCTAATCTTCAGTAAAACAATTTATTGTGTACTTAATTTCAAGTATTTTTTTTGTTGTTGCTGTTGCTACATTTTCTTTTTCTTTTTTTTTTTGAGATGGAATCTCAAAAATTGAATTGCTGGAGTGCAATGGTACAATCTTGGCTCACTGCAACCTCCATGTCCTGGGTTCAAGCGATTCTCCTGCCTCAGCCTCCTGAGTAGCTGGGATTACATGCAGCTAATTTTTTGTATTTTTAGTAGAGACAGCGTTGCATCATTTTGGCCAGGCTAGCCTCAAACTCCTGGCCTCAAGTGATCTCGGCCTCCCAAAGTGCTGGGATTACAGGTGTGAGTCACTGGCCTGTTGGTATATTTTCTGTTTAATGTTTTTGTAGGTTCCAATTCTCTGGTAAAGTGCTCCATCTAATCATCTCTTTTCTTTAACTTATTGGTCATGATTACATTAAAGTCCATTTCTATTAACACTATCTGAGTGGTCTGTGGTTCTATTTTTATTTTCTTTTTTTCTCCTTGGTTTTCAGTCATTTGTTTCTGTTTTCCAGTCTTCATGGTAGGCCAATAATTATGTACAAAAAGATGTGGAGATAACTGAAGGCTATATCTAATGTTATGTTTTTCCAGATAGAATTTAATTTTGTTTTCTTGTGGACATTCAGAATAGGGGCATGCCACCTTAATCCAGATTGGGCTATAGCTAGATTAAAGATAGGTTTTAATCTTTTGTATATACAAGTTAATTTCTTTGTAAAACTTAATCCCAGAGTACAGATATTCAGGAGTTCTAACTGAAAGGGTGGCCCTCCTCCCCTGACAGGCTTTGGTTCCAAGTTAGTACCATCACCTTTTTGAGACTGTTAGAAACTCATTTGTTTCCCAGCTTCTTAGCCAAACATTTCTGCTCTGCCTTGTAGCCTTTTGTTCTGCAGTTTAGGAATTGGAAAATACCTCAAGGGGGAAAGCAGTTCAGATTATTGGCTCACATCAATATGTGTTTCCTTTTTCTAAGATCTTCATTTCTTAAGTCTTGATTGCCTTAGTAGCCCTGCTTTAGAGTGTTAGGTGAGAGTTTTGAAAGCTTTGCTCAAGATCTCAGCCCCCTATCTTCACAGATTCTCAGTTTTATAGACTTTTGTTAAAATGGCTCAAGGGGAAGGATTTCACAGAACTCCCGGTCTATAATAATTCATTTAGTTTATTTCTTGAATCTTGGTAACTCAAATCATGACTGCTTAAAGAGCATTCCAATGTTTTCAAACAGGTGTGTGTGTGTGTGTGTGTGTGTGTGTGTGTGTGTGTGTGTGTGTGTGATGTGGTTCTGTCCATTTGTAAGTTATTCTCTTTGAAAGGATTAATCTGTAATAAGCTACGCCAATTAAAACAGGCAGGCAACTCAATGTACTCATTTATAAATCTAAGACTTTAGATGTTACCAGTTCAAACCGCAATATAACCTTCATTTACAATGACAGGAATTCTATCCTTCTATTAGTAAAATCTAAATTTATATTAGTTAGTTTGAAAGCTTCTACTCTGCCTTCTTACATTGAATCACCAGCATGTAAAACTAGATATTTTTTTTAATGAGCAACTACTGAGCAGTGTTTTTACTAGTGTAGTATATTTCTTTATGTAGAATTGTATATTGAAATTATATATTGTTAATTTAAATCATTCTTCTTTATAGTAAATAAAAATGAACCAAAATAATAATTTAAAAGTTATGTTTATTATTTCATATTTATATTAAATTTCTTGAGAAAACCATAAATCTTCCATCTTTTTATTGTTTTTTAAAAAACAGTTTAAAGCCACATTTTAATTCCCTTAGCAACTCACTGAAAATTTATTCAGATGAAAGATCATGACCAACAAGTCTCAAATCCCCTTATACCTAATGGATAGTGCCTTTTATGTGGTAGATCTACTGAATTTTTTGAAGGTTCTGTTGATTCTGGGTTTTTAGCTTTTTCTAATACTACTATTATGCTCTATGCCCTTCTTGTATAATCATTGCTGGTTACATCACTCTCTTCTATTATTTAAGTGTCCTTTAAAAATATAATTTTTTTATGATGGCTATGAATTGTTAGATGCCTCCTTTTTTCCTCCGTGGGTCATTTTTTAAATTAGATTGCAAGTTTTCTTTTTGAATGACTTTAACAGTCTTGGGCTCCTTTCCTCTCCAAGCCTGGCCATTGGATTATTTTTTTCCTGAGTATATAGATATATGCCTGTCTAAGCTTTAGTTCACCTGTCTGTCCAGGCTCAGCATTCCCTTCTTTGGACATGAATACTCTAAGATGAAAATGGTTCTTCTTTCTGAATCTGGCCTTATCTAGATAGCATGAAACATCTTTGTTGATTAGAATTAGGTATAAAAGAATAGCTCACACAGTTTTATCTTTTGAAAAGAAAGAAAACTGTCAATAAAGTAAATCAACAATTTATCAGACAGACTTCTTTGAGCAGAGAGAGATTTTCAGCAAATATACAGCTTGTTGGATTAAACACAATCCTTAGTACAACTTACCTCTTTAATAGTTGCTTGATTTTTATTAAATCACAAAATTTCAGCTCATGAGACAAACGGGGGAAAATGCCAAAATAGAAAATCAAATCAGGAAAAAAGAAATAAAATGAAAAACAATTTTGCATACAAATGAGTAAATGGAGGAAAAACATAAACGTATGTGAGCTCTAATTAGATGCTGATTTTTTTCTAAGTTGCACATCTATGATCATTTATTTAAATAGAAAACTGAAAATAATAAAGGATATTTAAAGAAAACAGAATGGAATTTAAGCAGAAGTTGACTTCAACTTTTGCACAAAGCTGAAAAATTGGGAGGGAAAGAAGGAGAAACACTTATAAACTCAGCCAGCCAACTTATTCCAAAAGATGTAGCAAAATTGGGTACATAACTGCTTATTCTAGGCCACTGAGGTCTGTACTTGCAGCTAGCCAACTGCAAGCAACAAAGGGATAAAACTAGGTGGAATGGCTGCCTCCAGGAGTTGGCCAACTACTTCAAGACACATTCATATAGAACTTGAACGTTAATGGTTTTGGTAGTCAGCACAAAATTTTTAAATGATTATTTCTATTTCAGCTTGATCTCCAAGTGCCAGATCTTCTTCTAAGGTGGCTGCAAGCTGTGCTGCCTGCCATTCACTTCAGGGTACAATGGAATATGCCATCTTGAAGTTGTCCAGATCTTGTTTTTTGGCTCTCCTTATAGATTGAATTTCACTGTATTTTCTTTTTCCTAGGCAAGTCTGGCACCAAGCTAAAATTCAAGAATAAACAAAGATGACCGAAGTTTTTTTTTTTTTTTTTTTTTTAATCAACTTTTTTACATAAGATTCTGTGTGGAAATGATATCTAGCTCTTCCCCCAAACATTTGTGTTCCCCTTCCATGATGCCATTGTAGCTAGGAAGGGACTACCTAGCTCCACCAGTTGTTTAAAGTGATGTCATGGAACTAGTTCTCACCAATGCAATATAAGCAGAATGGCGGGTGCCACTTCTAACCTGCAGTGGCTAGGATATAGGTAGATATATTCTCCTGTGTGTCTTATCCCATCTTCTGTATGAATGCTGTTGCCCAGGGAGACCTCAGTAGTCCTTTCTTGGAGAGAGAGAAGTCTCCTGAGGCTAGGTTTCTAAATAAGTACGGGAAAAAAAAAATGTATCCTCTCCCACAACAAAGAGAAATGCATTAGACTTCTGTGGAGCAACAAAATTTATTGTGTTAAATTAACAGGTTTGTTTTAAGGATATTTGTTCCAACAGCTAGCATTACTCTAACTTATAAAGTGCCTTTGTCTCAATCACACACACACACACACACACACACACACACACACACACGCACAGAGAGAGAGAGAGAGAGAGAGAGAGAGAGAGAGAGAGAGAGAGATTGAGAGAGAGAGCACTCTTCAGCAATTTATCTCCAGGGTCTGTTAGACCAGCTGTATCAAGCAGGATTCAACTGGAGAAGCAGAACCAGTAGGAGGTATATATACATACATATTCACATGCATACATAGGGGGGGTGTGTGCATGTAAAAGATTTTTTACAGGAATTTGACCTTGCGCAGTTGTGAAAGTTAAGCACTGTTGGTAAGGCTATTGTCTTTGCATCTGATGCTGGAGTTTGAAGTCTGCTGCACAGGCTGTCAGAGGCAAGATGGCTATAGAATGTGGGAAAACTGGGACAAGCTAGAGCCCACAAGCAGATGCTGGGACCCACGAGGACACACTGGAGCCAGCCTCAGTTCTCAATGCTTCCAAACTTGCAGATGTGAGTATTCCACAGGGCACACCAGCACCCTTCATCATGGAGCTGAAGGTACAGGTGACATACAAACTGGAGAAATTCAAAGGGGATCTGGGGATAGGTGAAGCAGTTTCTGTCCTGGTTGCCATTCATGTCAAGGAGGTGCAACAGCAGATAAGCAACAATGCTGGTGAGTGACAAAAGCATCTGATGACCTTGCCTCAAACTTTTTAGTGCTTAAAAGCAATGTGTCTGCTGCTTCCTTTCTGCCCTCTGAAGCTTACACAGGATATTTCTCATGGATCACCCTAAAAGAAAAATTTCAGAAAAAAAGAAACCCTGTAAACATAAGTCAGTCTTGCCAAGTTGGCACATTACAAAGCCTCCATACTAGTTCACTGATTAAATAACCAGCCAATTTTTGTTCTTTAAAAGGTTACTACTCATTTATTAAATGTGCATTCAATTCTACTTATTTTCTAGCATTTAGGAAAGTACTACAAATAAAAATAAAAATGTGAATAAATATAGCTTCAATCTTTAGCAATGCATTATTGGAATTAACAAACCTATAAACAGAAAAGTATAATATAATACTGTCATTGCAATGGTACTGCTATTCAAAGGACATTGTATGAACACTGTCTGAGGAGGAGCAGTGCAGGATATTGATGTTAACAATTACACTAGACTGCTCTGCCCACATCTACATTTACAAATACCTGGGAAACATCCTGCTGTCCCAATACCAACTTCCAAGTCAGCTTTTTGCTCTCAGCAACATCCCCTACTGCCTTCCTAATGTGTTAGATTGACAGTCATAAGTGTAGAAAGAAACAGGGGCCTCATTTTAGCTTCAGAAGCCAGAGTTGAGGCTAAAAGCAGTCACCAGGAGAAAACAATGTCAATCGTTTTATTTTAAATATAACATAACATATAGGAGAGGAAAACAAAGAGTGAACAAAGATTGGTAGACACTGCATAAAGTCATTTTTCATACACACTTCACCAGGACTACGCCATGGTATTACAGCAAGCATGCCACTGACAAGAAATGAGAACTGATCTGTCCTTCTAACTCTGATGAGTAAATTCTGTATAGGTCCATCATCAAGGCATGGGACATACAAATTGTTTTTCTCAAATTGTTGAAGGCGTTTCACCAGCATTCTCTAATTAAGCAACATATAGCAAGAAAATAAAAAGCCAATTATTATAACCTTCACTTCTCAAGTGGGAAAACCGAGGGAAACGATACATTTATTCAAGGTCAGGAAGAATTTATGACAAGGCAAGAAACAGGGGCCAGGTCTCCGACTCTTTTTCAGGATCCACATTGCTAATCTCGATCACTGGACAGTAACTGAAAGGCATTGTGTAGTTCAGAGTACTTGTGTTGCACTTAAATTTAGTTGTTATTGCCCCCATTCTCCCCCACCCCAGGTATGACTAGTTGTGTTTATTCCAACTTGTTTAAACAAAGCAAAACATTATTTCCTGAGGACCCAAGTATTAGAGGTGTGATTTTGTGGGTCCCAGAATGAATTAAGCCTGAAAGTGACCCAGGCTCTGGGAATCTTAAATCTTCAATTCACTGCAGTGTTAGAGGGATTTTGCCTGTGACACTAGAAATTTTTAAATGGAAAATACAGAAGATTAGTGATGAAACTGTATTCTTTCACTAAATGCTTAATAGTGCACATAGAGGGAGAATGGTCATAACTTATTATCCAAACTGGGATACTGTGAAAGTGAAAGAGTCCTAGTAGTTATTATGCCCAGAAAGTAAGTGGAAACCAGCACTCCCTGGACGAACTGAGACAAACCTTGTCAATCTGTACCTCCCACATATTTAGCAATGATTGCAATATACCCTTTCATTAACCAATGTGTGGAGACGTTCGACACCATTGGTCAAATACCCACATCGTGCATTACTAGTTTGTCTCTATATGCTCACTAGCTTCTTACCCCTCACTCCAGAGATTTAAATTTAGATAGCATATTAGTTTCCTAGAGATGCTGTAATGAAATACTATTATACAAATTCAGTGGCTTTAAACAGCAGTAATGTATTCTTTCCCAGTTCTGGAGGCCAGATGTCTGAAATCAAGATATTAGCAGAGCCATTCTCTCCCTGAAGGCTCTAGGGGAGAACTTGTTCCATGCCTTTCTCTTAGTTTCTGGTATTGCCGGAAATCCTTGGTATTCCTGGCTAAGAGAGCATCATGCCAATCTCTGCCTCTATTGTCATGTGGTATTCTCCTTGAGTGACCATGTCTGCCTCTTTCTTCCTCTTATTTTTTATGTATTTGTTTGTTTGTATGTTTGTTTGTTTATTTATTTATTTTTGAGACTGAGTTTCACTCTTGTCGCCCAGGCTGGAGTGCAATGGCGGCTCACTGCAACCTCTGCCTCCTGGGTTCAACTGATTCTCCTGCCTCAGCCTCCCAAGTAGCTGGGATTACAAGTGCCCACCGCCATGCCCGGCTAATTTTTGTATATTTAGTAGAGATGAGGTTTCACCATGTTGGCCAGTCTAGTCCCAAACTCACGACCTCAGGTGATCTGCCCACCTCAGCCTCCCAAAGTTCTAGGATTACAGGCATGAGCCACCACGCCTGGGCCTTTTCTCCTCTTCTTATGAGGGCATTAGTCATACTGAATTAGGTCCCACCCTAATGACCTTATCTTAACTTGTGTACATTTGCAAAGTGTACTTCCAAAGCGGGTCACATTCATAGGTACCTGGGGTTAGGGACTTCAGCATATCTTTTTGGGGTACACACTTTAGCCCATAACAGATAGCTATGGTATTTAGGAGCACATGCTTAGAGTGAGAAAACAGTATCCCAGATGTTATACAATGGCATGATTGCCTCTGGAGTGTACTTTTCAGTCCTTACTGTTCTTACTGTTATTGTCCTTTCTTGAACAAATGAACCTCTAGAGAGGCCAGAAACAAGTTGTTGAAAGGGGACACTAGAGAACTGCAGAGCACAGAGGAATTTATTCCACAGCACGATTCAATCCATCATGCAGCAAATAGTGTTTAAGAATGCAAAATGCCTTCTGTATGGCTATGCCTTTATTGAAGAATATTCCCCACCCCTGTCCTTGAATAGAGCCTCAGTAAATTCAGGCAACAAAACCTTTTAAATATTTCTTAGTTTCTGTGGTAGAAAGAAAAATGCCACACCTATTTTAAGATAGCTCCTGGAAAGGCTAGTGATCGGATGCTGGTGGCTGTGAGCTCCAGTGATACACTCACTCACCTCCACAGCGCACAGCTAAATATACTCGCAGATGCATTTGATCCATTATTCATGTGATTTCTTTCAAAAAGCAACACTGCCATTTAATGCTCATCAGATTTACTTCCTCTCTGCCACATTCTTTTTTCTTTAGACAAACACCAGAGATAAATCATTACCATGTCTTCCTGAGGTATTGTTTGCAGCTCCATGCTGTCATTTCACAAAACTAAGTTATTTGTTACCCAGAAATAAGTTAATTGTTAGCTGGAATGAAATATATGGTATGCTACAAAATCAGAGCTGAATTGTTATCTGGAAAAGCGAAAATGAATGAGGGAGAAAATATTCCTGCCTTCAAGCAATGTGTTTGTATTTATAGAGTTTTCACATTTTATCATTGAAGTTTATTCCACCAAGATGCTTTAGGGTAACCCATAGAATAGTGCATTTCAAGATCATTTGTTTATTGACAAACAGTAACATATAGAAACCTTTCTCTCAAATGCCATTATTAAAATACCAGGGTGTGAAACCATTGTAGATTCATCATATTTTATTGGGAAAGCCAGTTATTATTATAAGGTCCATATATGTAACTATTACTCCATAATATTTTTAGGTCTAATTGAAATAGAATCCTCTTTCTTTTGTCCAGAAGACATGCATCACACTTCCAAAGGATTTGTTGACTTAATGCAAATGTGTACTGTATACCGCATGGTGATGTCTGAATGATGCATGCCTTCAACATCAATGGTCATCTTGCCTTCATGCAGTAAGAAGATTATATTTTATCTTACATTTTCACATGTTTCCTTGCAGACATCTAAGAGATCAATTAAGAACATTTCAAATGGCCGGGTGTGGTGGCTCATGCCTGTAATCCCAGCACTTTGGGAGGTGGAGGCAGAAGAACCACCTGAGGTCAGGAGTTCGAGACCAGCCTGGCCAACATGGTGAAACCCTGTCTCTATTAAAAATACAAAAATTAGCTGGGCATGGTGGCACCTGTATCCAGCTACCTGGAGGCTGAGGCAGGAGAATCGCTTGAACCCGGCAGTTGCAGGAGCCGAGATGCCACTGAACTCCAGCATGGGCACCTGAGAGTGAGACTCCCCATCTCAAAAAAAAAAAAAAAAAAAGGACATTTAAATTAAGGGATGGGGCACATATGAGTTATTATAAATTTGAAAAAGGAAAATTTCGGGAATCTGATTAATAATAGAAACAATGATGTGGCTTCAGGTACTGCCATGACAGGTAAAAAAGACAGTAATAAGCTACGCTAAAATGGAATGCCTAAAAATTGCAAGAGACAGTAATCTTTAAAAATCATCAAATGTCATGTATTGTACTTAATTCATATCACAATTCATGTACTCCTAAATATCTTGGCACTTGTGGCAAAATGTGTATCTCATATATATATATATATATATTTTATTATACTTTAAGTTCTGGGTTACATGTGCGAAATGTACAGTTTTGTTTGGGTATACATGTGCCATGGTGGTTTGCTGCACCCATCAACCCATCATCTACATTAGGTATTTCTCCTAATGTTATCCCTCCCCTAGCCCCCCCATCCCCTGACAGTCCCTGATGTGTGATGTTCCCCTCCCTGTGTCCACGTGTTCTCATTGTTCAACTCCCACTTATGAGTGAGAACATACAGTGTTTGGTTTTCTGATCTTGTGATAATTTGCCGAGAATGATGGTTTACAACTTCATCCATGTCCCTGCAAAGGACATGGACTCATCCTTTTTAAAGGCTGCATAGTATTCCATGGTGTATAAGTGCCACATTTTCTTTACCCAGTCTATCATTGTGGACATTTGGGTTGGTTCCAAGTCTTTCCTATTGTGAATAGTGCCACAATAAACATACGTGTGCATGTATCTTTATCATAGAATGATTTATAATCCTTTGAGTATGTGCCCAGCAATGGGATTGCTGGGTCAAATGGTATTTCTAGTTCTAGATCCTTGAGGAATCATCACACTGTCTCCCACAGTAGTTGAACTAATTTACACCCCCACCCACAGTGTAAAAGCATTCCTATTTTTCCACAACCTCTCCAGCATCTGTTGTTTCCTGACTTTTTAATGATTGCCATTCTAACTGGAGTGAGGTGGTATCTCATTGTGGTTTTGATTTGCATTTCTCTAATGGCCAGTGATGGTGAGCATTTTTTCTTATGTCTGTTGGCTGCATAAATGTCTTCTTTTGAGAAGAGTCTGTTCATATCCTTTGCTCATTTTTTGATTTTTTTTTTTTTTTCTTGTAAATTTGATTAAGTTCTTTGTAGAGTCTGGATATTAACCCTTTGTTAGATGGATAGATTGCAAAATTTTTCTCCCATTCCGTAGGTTGCCTGTTCACTCTGATGATAATTTCTTTTGCTGTACAGAAGCTCTTTAGTTTAATGAGATCCCATTTGTCAATTTTGACTATTGTTGCCATTGCTTTTGGTGTTTTAGACATGAAGTCTTTGCTCGTGCCTATGTCCTGAATGGTATTGCCTAGGTTTTCTTCTAGGATTTTTATAGTCCTAGGTCTTACATTTAGATTTTTGATCCATCTTGAGTTGATTTTTGTGTAAGGTATAAGGAAGTGGTCCAGTTTCAGTTTTCTGCATATGGCTAGCCAGTTTTCCCAACACCGTTTATTAAATAGGGAATCTTTTCCCCATTGCTTGTTTTTGTCAGGTTTGTCAAAGATCAGATGGTTGTAGATGTGTGGTGATATTTCTAAGGCCTCTGTTCTGTTTCATTGGTCTATATATCTGTTTTGGAACCAGTACCATGCCATTTTGGTTACTGTAGCCTTGCAGTATAGTTTGAAGTCAGGTAGCATAATGCCTCCTCCTTTGTTCTTCTTGACCAGAATTGTCTTGGCTATGTGGGCCCTTTTTTGGTTCCATATGAAGTTTATAGTAGTTTTTTTCTAATTCTGTGAAGAAAGTTATTGGGAGCTTGATGGGGATAGCATTGAATCAATAAGTTACTTTGGGCAGTATGGCCATTTTCACTATATTGATTCATCCTGTCCACGAGGATGGAATGTTTTTCCACTTGTTTGTGTCCTCTCTTATTTCCCTGAACATTGGTTTGTAGTTCTCCTTGAAGAGGTCCTTCACATTCCTTGTAAGTTGGATTCCTAGGTATTTTATTCTCTTAGTAGCAATTGTGAATGGGAGTTCACTCATGATTTGGCTGTCTGTCTATTATTGGTATATAGGAATGCTTGTGACTTTTGCACATTGATTTTGTATCCTGAGACTTTTCTGAAATCGCTTATCAGCTTAAGGAGATTTGGGGCTGAGATGATGAAGTTTTCTAAATATACAATCATGTCATCTGCAAACAGAGACAATTTGGCTTCCTCTCTTCCTATTTGAATACCCTTTATTGCTTTCTCTTGACTGATCGCCCTGGCCAGAACTTCCAATACTATGTTGAATAGGAGTGGTGAGAGAGGGCATCCTTGTCTTGCGCTGGTTTTCAAAGGGAATGCTTCCAGCTTTTGCCCATTCAGTATGTTATTGGCTGTGGGTTTGTCATAAATAGCTGTTACTATTTTGAGGTACGTTCCATTTATACCTAGTTTACTGAGAGTTTTAGCATGAAAAGGTGTTGAATTTTATTGAAGGCCTTTTCTGCATCTATTGAGACAATCATGTGTTTTTTGTGATTGGTTCTGTTTATGTGATGGATTATGTTTATTGATTTGCATAAGTTGGACCAGCCTTGCATCCCAGGGATGAAGTAAACTTGTTCGTGGCACATAAGCTTTTTGATGTGCTGCTAGATTGCTTTGCCAGTATTTTATTGAGGAGTTTTGCATCAATGTTCATCAAGGATATTGGCCTGAAATTTTCTTTTTGGTTGTGTCTCTGCCAGGTTTCAGTATCAGGATGATGCTGGCCTCATAAAATGAGTTAGGGAGGATTCCCTCTTTTTCTATTGTAGAAGGAATGGCACCACCTTCTCTTTGTACATCTGGTAGAATTCAGCTGTGAATCCGTCTGGTCCTAGACTTTTTTTGTTTGGTAGGCTATTACTTACTGCCTCAATTTCAGAACTTGTTATTGGTTTATTCAGGGATTCGACCTCTTCCTGGCTTAAACTTGGGAGGGTATATGTATCCAGGAATTTATTCGTTTCTTCTGGATTTTCTAGTTTATTTGCATAGAGGTGTTTCTAGTATTCTCTGATGGTAGTTTGTACTTCTGTGGGATCCGTGTTGATATCCCATATATCATTTTTCATTGCGTCTATTTGATTTTTCTCTCTTTTCTTCTTTGTGATCTG
Source organism: Papio anubis (assembly GCF_008728515.1). Taxonomy (NCBI): domain Eukaryota; kingdom Metazoa; phylum Chordata; class Mammalia; order Primates; family Cercopithecidae; genus Papio; species Papio anubis. The sequence continues at coordinate 116,720,496 of NC_044981.1, read as the reverse complement.
GCTAGCGGTCTATTTTGTTGATTTCTTCAAAAAACCAGCTCCTGGATTCATTGATTTTTTGAAGGGTTTTTTGTGTCTCTATCTCCTTCAGTACTGCTCTGTTTTTAGTTATTTCATGTCTTCTGCTAGTTTTAGAATTTGTTTGCTGTTGCTTCTCTAATTTGTTTGCTATTGCTTCTCTAAGTTCTTTTAATTTTGATGTTAGGGTATCAATTTTAGATCTTTCCTGCTTTCTGCTGTGGGCATTTAGTGCTATAAATTTCCCTCTAAACACTGCTTTAAATGTGTCCCGGAGATTCTAGTTACATTGTGTCTTCAATCTCATTGGTTTCAAAGAAGATCTTTACTTCTGCCTTCATTTCATTATTTATCCAGTAGTGAAAACCCTGCTCATTCAGGAGCAGGTTGTTCAGTTTCCATGTAGTTATGTGTTTTTAAGTGAGTTTCTTAATCCTGAGTTCTAATTTGATTGCACCATGGTCTGTGAGACTGTTTGTTATGATTTTCATTCTTTTGCATTTGCTGAGGAGTGTTTTACTTCTAATTATGTGGTCAATTTTGGAATAAGTGCGATGAGGTGCTGAGAAGAATGTATATTTTGTTGTTTGGGGGTGGAGAGTTCTATAGATTTCTGTTAGGTCCATATGGTCCAGAGTTGAGTTCAAGTCCTGAATATTCCTGTTAATTTTCTGTCTCGTTGATCTGTCTACTATTGACAGTGGGGTGAAAAGTCTCTCATTATTATCGTGTGGGAGTCTAAGTCTCTTTGTAGCTCTCTAAGAACTTGCTTTATGAATCGGGGTGCTCTTGTATTGGGTGCATATATATTTAGGATAGTTAGCTCTTCTTGCTGCATTGATCCCTTTACCATTATGTAATGCCCTGTTTTGTCCGTTTTGATCTTTGTTGGTTTAAAGTCTGTTTTATCAGAGATTAGTATTGCAGCTCCTGCATATTTTGTAGCCATTTGGAATCACTTTCCTCTTACAACCTTTTTGCTTTAATATAGACTGAGTTGTGAAGAACTGGCTAACTGTTCCAGTGTCGAGTTAATAAATCATTACTGTTAGTAGCTTTACTTTTCTTTTTTTCTTTCTTTCTTTTTTTTTTTTTTTTTTGGTGACAGAGTCCTACTCTATCACCCAGACTGTAGTGCAGTGGCATAATCTTTGCTCACGGCAAACTTTGCCTCACAGGCTCAAGTGATCCTCCCACCTCAGCCTCCCTAGTAACCGGGGCCACAGGCGCGCACCACAATCCCTGGATAATTTGTGATTTTGTTGGTGGGGTAGGGTTATATCTTCAGATAAAAACTGAAAAGAAGCGTTCTGAGAAACTGCATTGTGACGTGTGAATCTAACACACAGAGTTACACTTTTCTGTACCTTGATCAGTGTGCTAACAAGGTTTTCTTCAAATCTACAATGGGATATTTCTTTGCACAATGAAGCTTACGGATACAAAGGAAACATCTTCAGATAAAAAGTAGAAAGAAGCTTTCTGAGAAACTGCTTTGTGATGTGTGAATTCAACTCATTGAGTTACAGCTGTATTTCGTGGAGCTGTATGCTAGTCCTGTTTTTGTGGAATCTAAGACCTGATATTTCTGCTCGCTTTGAAGAGTATACAGCCAAAGGAAATATACACAGATAAAAACGAGAAAGAAGTTTTCTGAGAAATGTCTTTCTGATCTCTGAATTCATTTCACAGAGTTCCACGTTTCTGTTCACGTAGCTGTTTGCTAACACTCTTCTCTTGGAATCTGCAAAGTGATATTTGGGAGCACATTGAGGGCTACAGTGAAAAAGGAAATATCTTCTGATAAAAACTGAAAAGAATCGTTCTTACAAACTGCATTGTGATGTGTGAATGCAACTTACAGAGTTACACTTTTCTGTTCATTGATCAGTTTGCTAACACAGTTTTCCTGAAATCTGCAATGGGATATTTCTCTCACCACTGACGCCTACGGTGACAGAGAAAACATCGTCAGATAAAAAGTAGATAGAAGCTTTCAGAGAAACTGCTTTGTGATGTGTGAATTCAACTCACTGAGTACATCTATATTTTGTGGAGCTGTTTGCTAGTCCTGTTTTTGTGGAATCTAAGACCTGATATTTCGGATCACTTTGAAGAGTATACGGCCAAAGGAAATATCCCCTGATAAAAGCGAGAAAGAAGTTTTCTGAGAAATGTCTTTCTGATCTCTGATTTCATCTCACAGAGTTTCACCTTTTTCTTCATGTAGCTGTTTGCTAACACTCTTCTCTTGGAATCTGCAAAGTGATATTTGGGAGTGCATTGAAGGCTACAGTGAAAAAGGAAATATTTTCAGTTAAAAACTGAAAAGAATCGTTCTGAGAAATTGCATTGTGACGTGTAAATACAACTTACAGAGTTAGACTTTGCTGTTCCTTGATCAGTTTGCTAACACAGTTTTCTTCAAATCTGCAATGGAATATTTCTTTGCCCAATGAAGCTTACAGTGACAAAGGAAACATCTTCAGATAAAAAGTAGAAAGAAGCTTTCTGAAAAACTGCTTTGTGATGTGTGAATTCAACTCACTGAGTTACATCTGTATATCATGGAGCTGTTTACTAGTCCTGTTTTTGTGGAATCTAAGACCTGATATTTTGGATAGCTTTGAAGAGTATACAGCCAAAGGATATATCCCCAGATAAAAACGAGAAGGAAGTTTTCTGAGAAATGTCTTTTTCATCTCTGAATTCATCTCACAGAGTTCCACCTTTCTCTTCATGTAGTTTTTTGCTAAAACTCTTCTCTTGGAATCTGCAAAGTGATATTTGGGAGCACATTGAGGGCTACAGTGAAAAAGGAAATATCTTCAGATAAAAACTGAAAAGAAGCGTGCTGAGAAACTGCATTATGACGTGCGAATGCACCTTACAGAGTTACACTTTTCTGTCCATTTATCAGTTCGCAAACACAGTTTTCTTCAAATATGCAATGGGATATTTCTTTACCCAATGAAGCTTACGGATACAAAGGAAACATCTTCAGATAAAAAGTAGAAAGAAGCTTTCTGAAAAACTGCTTTGTGATGTGTGAATTCAACTCACTGAGTTACAGCTGTGTTTCGTGGAGCTGTTTGCAAGTCTTGTTTTTGTGGAATGTCAGACCTGATATTTCGGATCGCTTTGAAGAGTATACAGCCAAAGGAAATATTCCCAGATAAAAATGAGAAAGAAGTTTTCTGAGAAATGTCTTTCTCATCTCTGAATTCATCTCACAGAGTTCCACGTTTCTGTTCATGTAGCTGTTTGCTAACTCTCTTCTCGTGAAATCTGCAAAGTGTAATTTGGAAGCATAATGAGGGCTATAGTGACAAATGAAATATCTTCAGATAAAAACTGAAAAGAAGCGTTCTGAGAAACTGCATTTTGACGTGTGAATGCAACTTACAGAGTTACACTGTTATGTTCTGTGATCAGTTTGCTAACACACTTTCTTCAAATCTGCAAACGGATATTTCTTTCCCCAATGAAGCTTACGGTGACAAAGGAAACATCTTTAGAAAAAGTAGAAAGAAGGTTTCTGAAAAACTGCTTTGTGATGTGTGAATTCAACTCACTGAGTTAGAGCTGTATTTCGTGGGGCTGTTTGCTAGTCCTGTTTTGGTGGAATCTAAGACCTGATATATCGGATTGCTTTGAAGAGTATACAGCCATAGGAAATATCCCCAGATAAAAACGAGAAAGAAGTTTTCTGAGATATGTCTTTCTGGTCTCTGAATTCATCTCACAGAACGTACCTCTGTTCATGTAGCTGTTTGCTAACACTTTCTCCGGTAATCTGGGTAAAGTGATATATGGGAGCCATTTTGAGGGCTAAGCAGTGAAAAAGGAAATATCTTCAGATAAAACCTGAAAAGAAGCCTTCTGAGAAACTGCATTGTGACGTGTGAATGCAACTCACAGAGTTACACTTTTCTGATCCTTGATCAGTGTGCTAACACAGTTTTCTTCAAATCTACTGTCGGATATTTCTTTGGCCAATGAAGCTTACGGTGACAAAGGAACTATCTTCAGATAAAAAAGTGCAGCTTTCTGAGAAACTGCTTTGTGATGTGTGAATTCACCTCACTGTGTTAGAGCTGTATTTCGCGGGAGCTGTTTAATAGTCTTACTTTTTGTGGAATGTAAGACCTGAGGTTTCGGATAGGTTTGAAGAGTATGGGCTAGCCGTGCCGATATCCCCAGATAAAATGTAGGAGAGCATAGTTTTCTGAGATATGTCTGTCTGGTCTCTGAATTCATCTCACAGAGTTCCACCTGTCTGTTCGTGTAGCTGTTTCCTAACACTCCTCTCGTGGAATCTGTAATGTGGTATTTGGAGCATATTGAGGGCTACCGTGAAAATGGAAATATCTTCAAATAAAAACTGAAAAGAAACGTTCTGAGAAACTGCATTGTGATGTGTGAATGCAACTTACAGAGTTTCACTTTTCTGTTCATTGATTAGATTTCTAACACAGTTTTCCTCAAATCTACAATGGGATATTTGTTTTCTCAATGAAGCTTACGGTGACAAAGGAAACATTTTCAGATAAATGTAGAAAGAAGCTTTCCGAAAAACTGCTTTGTGATGTGTGAATTCTCCTCACTGAGTTACAGCTGTATTCCATGGAGCTGTTTGCTAGTCCTGTTTTTGTGAAATGTAACACCTGATATTTCTGCTCGCTTTGAAGAGTATACAGCCAAAGGAAATATCCCCAGATAAAAATGAGAAAGAAGTTTTCTGGGGAAATGCTTGATCTCTGAATTTATCTCAAAGTGTTCCAATCTTTCTATTCATTATGTAGCTGTTTGATAACACTCTTCTCTTGGAATCTGCAAAGTGGTATTTGGGAGCGCATTGAGGACTACAGTGAAAAAGGTAATATATTCAGATAAAAACTGAAAAGACACGTTCTGAGAAACTGCACTGTGACGTGTGAGTGCAACTCACAGAATTACACTTTTCTGTTCCTTCATCAGTTTGCCAAAAAAGTTGTCTTCAAATCTGCAATGGGATTTTTCTTTGCCCAAAGAAGGTTATGGTGACCAAGGAAATATCTTCAGATAAAAAGTAGAAAGAAGCTATCTGAGAAACTGCTTTCAGATGTGTGAATTCAACTCACTGAGTTACAGCTCGATTTCGTGGAGCTATTTGCTAGTCCTGTTTTTGTGGAATCTAAGATCTGATATTTCGGATCGCTTTGAAGAGTATACAGCCAAAGGAAATGTCCCCAGATAAAAACGAGAAAGAAGTTTTATGAGAAATGTTTTGATCTCAGACATCTGTCTCACAGGGTGCGTTCTACCTTTCTGTTCATGTGTATTGTTTGCTAACACTCTTCTCTCTTGAATCTGCAAGTGATATTTGGGAGTGCTTTGAGTGGCTACAGGAATAAGAAAATATCTGCGATAGAAACTGAAAAGAAGCGTTATGAGAGACTGTGCATTGTGATGTGTGAATGCAACTCACAGTGTTACACTCCTTTCGTTCGCGTTGATCAGTTTGCTAACACAAAGTTTTCTTCAAATCTGTAATGGGATATTTCTTGGAAAAATGAAGCTTACGGGAGAAAGGAAACATCTTCAGATAAAAGTAGAAAGAAACTTTCTGAAAACTGTTTGTTGTGTAATCAACACACTGAGTTACAGCTGTGTTCCGTGAGCTGTTTGCCAGTCCTTTTTGTGGAATGTAAGACCTGATATTTCGATCGCCAAGAATAATATACAAATAAAGGGAAATATCCCCATGCATAAAAACGGAAAGAAGTTTTCTGAGAAATGTCTTCTGCTTTCTGAATTCATCTCACAGAGTTCCACCTTCTGTTCATGTGTAGCTGTTTGCTAACACTTTCTCCTCGCAATCTGAAAAGTGATATTGGGGAGCGCTTTGAGGGCTTCCAGTGAAAAAGCGCGAAAACAAGTTCCTCTCTAGATAAAAACTGAAAAGAAGCTCCTAGAAGCTGCATTTCAGATGGACGTAACTCATGAGATTACACTTTTCTGTTCCTTGATCACTGTAAACACAGTTTTCTTCAAATCTACAGTGGGATATTTCTTTGCCCAATGAAGTTTACGGTGTCAAAGGAAATATCTTCAGATAAAAAAGGATAAAAACTGAAAAGAAGCGTTCGGAGGAACCGCATTGTTACATGTGAATGCAACTTGAAAGTTACACTTTTCCCTTCATTGATCAGTTTGCTAACATATTTTTCTTCAAATCTGTAATGGGACATTTTTTGCCCAATGGTGTTGACGGTGACAAAGGAAACATATTCAGATAAAAAGTAGAAAGAAGCTTTCTGAGAAACTGCTTTGTGATGTGTGTATTCAACTCACTGAGTTACAGCTGTATTTCGTGGAGCTGTTTGCTAGTCCTGTTTTTGTGGAATGTCAGACCTGATATTTCAGATCGCGTTGAAGAGTTTACAGCGAAAGGAAATATCCCCAGATAAAAACAAGAATGAAGTTTTCTTCGAAATGTCTTTCTGGTCTCTTACTTCATCTCACAGAGTTCCACATTTCTGTTGATGTAGGTGTTTGCTAACACTCTTCTCATGGAATCTGCAAAGTGATATTTGGTAGCACATTGAGGGTACATTAAAAGAGGAAATATCTTCAGATAAAAACTGAAAAGAAGCGTTCTGATAAACTGCATTGTGACGTGTGAATGCAACTTACAGAGTAACACTTCTGTGTTCATTGATCAGTTTGCTAACACAGTTTTCTTCAAATCTGCAATGGGATATTTCTTTGCCCAATGAAGCTTAATGTGACAAAGGAAATACCTTCAGATAAAAAGTACAAAGTAGTTTTCTAAAAAACTGCTTTGTGATGTGTGAATTCCACTCCCTAAGTTACATCGGTATTTCGTGGAGCTGTTTGCTAGTCCTGTTTTGTGGAATATTAGAGCTGATATTTCGGATCCCTTTTAAGAGTATACAGCCAAAGGAAATATACCCAGATAAAAACGAGAAAGAAGTTTTCAGAGAAATGTCATTCTGAATTCTGAATTTATCTCACAGAGTTCCACCTTTCTGTATGTAGCTGTTTGCTAACACTCTTCACGTGGAATCTTGAAAGTGAAATTTGGGAGCGCATTGAGGGCTACAGTGAAAAAGGAATTATGTTCAGATTAAAACTGAAAAGAAGCGTTCTGAGAAACTGCATGGTGACGTGTGAGTGCAACTCACAGAATTACACTTTTCTGTTCCTTCATCAGCTTGCTAAAACAGTTTTCTTCAAATCTGCAATGGCATTTTTCTTTGCCCAAAGAAGGTTATGGTCACCACGGAAATATCTTCAGATAAAAAGTAGAAAGAAACTTTCTGAGAAACTGCTTTGTGATGTGTGAATTTAACTCACTGAGTTACAGCTCGATTTCGTGGGGCTATTTGCTAGTCCTGTTTTTGTGGAATCTAAGACCGGATATTTCGGATCTCTTTGAAGAGTATACAGCCAAAGGAAATGTCCCCAGATAAAAACGAGAAAGAAGTTTTATGAGAAATGTGTTTTTGATCTCAGAATTGCCTCTGCTACAGTGTTCTGGTAATCTTTCTGTTCATGTAGCTGTTTGCTAACACTCTCTTGAATCTGCAAAGTGATATTTGGGAGCGCTTTGAGGGCTACAGTGAATAAGAAAATATCTTCAGATAGAAACTGAAAAGAAGCGTTATGAGAGACTGCATTGTGATGTGTGAATGCAACTCACAGTGTTACACTTTTCTGTTCGTTGATCAAGGTTAACACAGTTTTCTTCGACCAATCAATGGGATATTTCTTTTGCCCAATGGCTTTATGGTGACAAAGGAAATATCTTGAGATAAAATTAGAAAGAAGCTTTCTGAGAAACTGCTTTGTGATGTGAGAATTCAACTCACTGAGTTACACCTGTATTTCGTTTAGCTGTTTGCTCGTCCTGCTTTTGTGGAATCTGAGTCCTGATATGTCAGATCGCTTTGAAGAGTATACAGTCAATGGAAATATCCGCAGATAAAAATGAGAAAGAAGTTTTCTGAGAAATATCTTTCTGATCTCTGCATTCATCTTACAGAATTCCACCTTTCTGTTCATGTAGTTGTTTGCTAATACTTTCTCTTGGAATCTGCAAAGTGATTCTTGGGAGCCACAGAGTGGCCACAGTTAAAAAAGGAAATATCTTCAGATAAAAACTGAAAAGAAGCTGCTCAGAGAAACTGCATTAGACGTGTGAATGCAACTCACAGAGTAACATTTTTCTGTTTCTTGATCAGTTTGCTAAAACACTTTTCTTCACCTACAAACGCATTTCTTTGCCCATGAACTTTATGGTGACAATGAAATATCTTCAGATAAAAAGTAGAAAGAAACTTTCTGAGAAACTGCTTTCTGATGTGTGTATTCAACTCACTGAGTTACAGCTGTATTTCGTGGAGCTGTTTGCTTGTCCTGTCTTTATGGAATGTAAGACCTGATAGTTCGGATCGCTTTGAAGAGTACATAGCCAAAGGAAATATACCCAGATAAAAACGAGAAAGAAGTTTTCTGAGAAATGTCTTTCTGATCTCTGAATTCATCTCACAGTGTTCCACATTTCTGTTGATGTAGCTGTTTGCTAACACTCTTCTCTTAGAATCTGCAAAGTGATATTTGGTAGCACATTGAGGGTACATTAAAAGAGGAAATATCTTCTAGATTAAACTGAAAAAGAAGTTCTGATAAACTGCATTGTGACGGTGAATGCACCCACAGAGTAACACTTGGTGTTCATTGATCAGTTTGTTAACACAGTTTTCTTCATATCTGCAATGGGATATTTCATTGCCCAATGAAGCTTACCGTGACAAAGGAAATATCTTCAGATACAAAGTAGAAAGAAGCTTTCTGAAAAACTCCTTTGTGATGTGTGAATTCAACTCACTGAGTTACAGCGGTATTTCATGGAGCTGTTTGCTAGTTCTGTTTTTGTGGTATCCTAGACTTGATATTTCGGATCACTTTGAAGAGTACACAGTCAAAGGAAATATCCCCAGATAAAAACGAGAAAGAAGTTTTCTGAGAAATGTCATTCTGAATTCTGAATTTATCTCACAGAGTTCCACCTTTCTATACATGTAGCTATTTGATATCACTCTTCTCTTGGAATCTGCAAGTGATATTTGGGAGTGCATTGAGGGCTACAGTGAAAAAGAAAATAACTTCAGATAAAAACTGAAAAGAAGCCTTCTGAGAAACTGCATTGTGACGTGTAAATGCAACTCACAGTTACACTTTTCTGTTCCTTGATCAGTTTCCAAACACAGTTTTCTTCAAAACTACATTGGGATATTTCATTGCCCAATGAAGCTAATGGTGACAAAGGAAATATCTTCAGGTAAAAAGTAGAAAGAAACTTTCTGAGAAACAGCTTTGTGATGTGTGAATTCAACTCACTGAGTTACAGCTGTACTTCATGGAGCTGTTTGCTAGTCCAGTTTTTGTTGAATCTGAGAACCGATGTTTCAAATCACTTGGAGGAGTATACAGCCAAAGGAAATATCCCCAGATAAAAACGAGAAAGAAGATTTCTGAGAAATGTCTTTCTGATCTCTGAGTTCATCTCAGAGAGTTCCACCTTTCTGTTCCTGTAGCTGTTTGCTAACACTCTTCTGGTGGAATTTGCAAAGTGATATTTGGGAGCGCATTGAGGGCTACAGTGAAAAAGGAAATATCTTCAGATAAAAACTGAAAGGAAGCGTTCTGAGAAACTTCTATGTGGCCTGTGCATTCACCTCACAGAGTTCCACCTTTCTGTTCATGTAGCGGTTTGCTAACATTTTTCTCGTGTAATCCGCTGAGTGATGTTTATGAGCGTATTGATGGCTAGAGTGAAAAAGGAAATATCTTCAGACAAAAACTGAAAAGAAGCGTTCTGAGAAACTGCATTGTGAACTGTGAATGCAACTAACAGACTTACACTTTTGTGTTCATTGATCAGTTTGCTCACACAGTTTTCTTCAAATCTACAATGGGATATTTCTTTGCCCAATGAAACTTATGATGACATAGGAAATACATTCAGATAAAAAGTAGAAAGAAGCTTTCTGAAAAACTGCTTTGTGATGTGTGAATTCAACTCACTGAGTTACAGCTGTATGTTGTGGAGCTGTTTGCTAGTCCTCTTTTTGTGGAATCTAAGACCTGATATTTCAGATCGCTTTGAAGAGTATACAGCCAAAGGAAATATCCCCAGATAAAAACAAGAAAGAAATTTTCTGAGAAATGTCTTTCTGCTTTCTGAATTCATCTCACAGAGTTCCACCTTTCTGTTCATGTAGCTTTTTGCTAACAATCTTCTCTTGGAATCTGCAAAGAGATATTTGGGAGCTCATTGAGGGCTACAGTGAAAAAGGAAATATCTTCAGATAAAAACTGAAAAGAAGCGTTCTGATAAACTGAATTTTGACGTGGGATTGCAACTCACAGAGGTACACTTTTCTGTTCCTTGATCAGTTTGCTAACACAGTTTTCTTCAAATCTACAATGGGATATTCCTTTCCCCAATGAACTTACCGTGAAAAAGGAAATATTTGCAGATAAAAAGTAGAAAGAAGCTTTCTGAGAACCTACTTTGTGATGTGTGAATTCAACTCACGGAGTTACTTCTGTATTTCGTGGAACTGTTTGCTAGTCCTGTTTTTGTGGAATCTAAGACCTGATATTTTGGATCGCTTTGAAGAGTATACAGCCATAGGAAATATCACCAGATAAAAACGAGAAAGAAGTTTTCTGAGAAATATCTTTCTGATCTCTGCATTCATCTCACAGAGTTCCCCCTTTCTGTTCATGTAGTTGTTTGCTAATACTCTTCTCTTGGAATCTGCAAAGTGATTCTTGGGAGCGCACAGAGGGCTACAGTGAAAAAGGAAATATCTTCAGATAAAAACTGAAAAGAAGCGTTCTGAGAAACTGCATTGTGACGTGTGAACGCAACTCACAGAGTAACATTTTTCTGTTTATTGATCAGTTTGCTAAAACACTTTTCTTCAAATCTACACTGGCATATTTCTTTGCCCAATGAACTTTATGGTGACAAATGAAATATCTTCAGATAAAAAGTAGAAGGAAGCTTTCTGAGAAACTGCTTTGTGATGTGTGAATTCAACTCACTGAGTTACAGCTGTATTTCCTGGAACTGTTTGCTAGTTTTGCTTTTGTGGAATCTAAGACCTGATATTTCGGATCGCTTTGAAGAGCATATAGCCAAAGGAAATATCCCCGGATAAAAAGTAGAAAGAAGTTTTCTGAGAAATGATTTTCTGATCTCTGAATTCATCTCACAGGTTTCCACCTTTCTGTTCTTGTAGCTGTTTGTAACACTCCTCTCGTGGAATCTGCAAAGTGATATTTGGAGCGCATTGAAAGCTACAGTGAAAAAGGAAATATCTTCAGATAAAAACTGAAAAGAAGCGTTCTTAGAAACAGCATTGTGACATGCGAATGCAACTCACAGAGATTCACTTTTCTGTTCCTTCATCAGTTGGCTAGCACAGTTTTCTTCAAATCAACAATGGGATATCTCCTTGCCCCATGAAGCTCACGGTGACAAAGGAAATATCTTCAGATGAAAAGTAGAAAGAAGTTTTCTGAGAAACTGCTCTGCGATGTGTGAATCAACTCGCGAAGTTACAGCTGTATTTCGTGGAGCAGTTTGCTAGTCCTGTTTTTGTGGAATCTAAGACCTCATATTTCGGATCACTCTGAAGAGTACAGCGAAAGGAAATATCCCCAGATAGAAACGAAAAAGAAGTTTTCTGAGAAATATCTTTCTGATATCTGCATTCATCTTACAGAGTTCCACCTTTCTGTTCACGTAGCTATTTGCTAACACTCTTCTCTTGGAATGTGCAAAGTGATATTTGGGAGCGCACTTAGAGCCATAGTGAAAAAGGATATATCTTCAGATAAAAAGTGAAAAGATGCCTTTTGTGAAACTGCATTGTGACGGGTGAATGGATCTCACAGAGTTACAATTTTCTGATCCTTGATCAGTTTGCTAACATAGTTTTCTTCAAATCTACAATGGAATATTTGTTTGTCCCATGAAGCTCTCGGTGACAAAGGGAATATCTTCAGGTAAAAAGTAGAAAGAAGCTTTCTGAGAAACTGCTTTGTGGTTTGTGAATTCAACTCACTGAGTTTGAGCTGTTTTTCTTGGATCTGTTTGCTAGTCCTGTGTTTCTGGAATCTAAGACCTGATATTTTGGATCGCTTTGAAGACTATACAGCCAAAGGAAATATCCCCAGATACAAACGAGAAAGAAATTTTCTGAGAAATGTCTTTATGATTTCTGAATTCATCTCACAGAGTTCCACCTTTCTGTTCACGTAGCTGTTTGCTAACACTCTTCTCTTGAAATCTGCAAGGTGATATTTGGGAGCGCACTTTGAGCCATAGTGAAAAAGGATATATCTTCAGATAAAAAGTGAAAAGATGCCTTTTGTGAAACTGCATTGTGACGGTTGAATGGATCTCACAGAGTTACAATTTTCTGAACCTTGATCAGTTTACTAACATAGTTTTCTTCAAATCTACAGTGGGATATTTCTTTGCCCCATGAAGCTCTTGATGACAAAGGAAATATCTTCAGGTAAAAAGTAGAGAGAAGCTTTCTGAGAAAGTACTTTTTGAAATGTTAATTCAACTCACTGAGTTTCAGCAGTATTTCTTGGATGTGTTTGCTTCTCCTGTTTTTGTGGAATGTAAGAACTGATATTTCGGATCACATTGAAGAGTATACAGCCAAGGGAAATATCCCCAGAAAAAAACGAGAAAGAAGTTTTCTGAGAAATGTCTTTCTGATATCTGAATTCATCTCACAGAGTTCCACATTTGCGTTCATGTAGCTGATTGCTAACACTCTTTTCTTGGAATCTGCAAAGTGATATTTGGGAGCGCATTGAGGGGTACAGTGAAAAAGGAAATATCTTTAGATAAAAACTGAAAAGAATCGTTCTGAGTAACTGCATTGTGACGTGTGAATGCAACTCACAGAGTTACACTTTTCTGTTCATTTATCAGTTTGCTCACACAATTTTCTTCAAATCTACGATGGGATATTTCTTTGCCCAATGAAGTTTATGGTGACAAAGGAAATATCTTCAGATAAAAAGTAGAAAGAAGCTTTCTGAGAAACTGCTTTGTGACATGTGAATACAACTCATTGAGTTACAGCTTTATTTCTGGAGCTGTTTGCTAGTCCTGTTTTTGTGGAATCTAATACCTAATATTTCAGATCGTTTTGAAGAGTATACAGCCAAAGGAAATATCCCCAGATAAAAATGAGAAAGAAGTTTTCTGAGAAACGTCTTTCTGATCTCTGAATTCAACTCACAGAGTTCCACCTTTCTGTTCATATAGCTGTTTGCTAACACTCTTCACTTGGAATCTAGAAACTGATATTTGGGAGCACATTGAGGGCTACAGTGAAAAAGGAAATATCTTCAGATAAAAACTGAAAAGAAGCGTTCTTAGAAACTGCATTGTGATGTGTGAATACAACCACAGTGTTACACTTTTCTGCTCCTTGATCAGTTTGCTAACACAGTTTTCTTCAAACCTACAATGCGATATTTCTTTGCCCAATGAAGCTTACGGGGACAAAGGAAATATCTTCAGATAAAAAGTAGAAAGAAGCTTTCTGAGAAACTGCTTTGTGACATGTGAATTCAACTCACTGAGTTACAGCTGTATTTCGTGGAGCTGTTTGCGAGTCCTGTTTTTGTGGAATTTAAGACACAATGTTTCGGATCGCTTTGAAGAGTATACAGCCAAAGGAAATATCCCCAGATAAAAAAGAGAAAGTAGTTTTCTGGGAAATGTCTTTCTGATCTTTGAATTCATTTCACAGAGTGTCACCTTTCTGTTCCTGTAGCTGTTTACTAACACTCTTCTCGTGTAATCTGCAATGTGATATTTGGAAGCGCATGGAATGCTTTGGTGGAAAAGGAAATATAATCAGATAAAAATGAGAAAGAAGTTTTCTGTGAAACTTCTTTGTGATCTGTGAATTCATCCCACAGAATTCCACTTTTGTGTTCATGAAGCCGTTTGCTCACACTGTTCTTTTGGAAACTGCAAAGTGATATTTGGAAGTGCATTAGGGCTGTGGTGTAAAAGGAAATATCCTCAGATAAAACCTGGAAAGAAGCGTTCTGAGAATCTGCTTTGTGACGTGTGAATGCAACTCACAGAGTTCCACATTTCTTTTCATTGATCAGTTTGCTATCTCTCTTTTCTTCAAATCTGCAATAGGATATTTCTTTGCGCAATGAAGCTTGTGGTGGCAAAGGAAATATACTCAAACAAAAAGTGGGAAGAAGCTTTCTGAGAAACTGCTTTGTGATGTGTGAATTCAACTCACTGAGGTACTGCTGTGTTTCGTGGAGCTGTTTGCTAGTCCTGTTTTGGGGAATCTGACAACTGATATTTCGGATCGCTTTGAAGAGCATACGTCCAAAGGAAATATCCCCAGTTAAAAACGAGAAAGAAGTTTTCTGAGAAATGTCTTTCTCATCTCTGAATTCATCTCACAGAGTTCCACCTTTCTGTTCATATAGCTGTTTGCTAACACTCTTCTCGTGGAATCGCCAAAGTGATATTTGGGAGAGTTTTGAGGGCTACTGTGAAAAAGGAAATATCTTCAGATAAAAACTGAAAAGAAGCGTTCTGAGAAACTGCATTGTGACGTGTCAATGCAACTCACAGTGTTACACCTTTCTCTTCATTGTTCAGTTTCCTAACACTGTTTCCTTCAAATCTGCAATAGGATATTTGTTTGTCCAATGAAGCTTGTGGTGACAAAGGAAATATCTTCAGAATAAAAGTAGAAAGAAGCTTTCTGAGAAACTGCTTTGTGATCTGTGAATTCAATTCACTGAGTTACAGCTGTATTTCATGAAGCTGTTTGCTAGTCCTGTTTTTGTGTAATCTAAGACCTGATATTTTGCATCGCTTTGAATTCTATTTGTGATCTCCAAGCAACCCGTGTGTCTCAGTGCCCATTCTGCGATTAGCAAGCCTCTCACTGAAAACAATGATGTCACTCTGTGAGCTGAATTCACTCACAACAAAGCAGTTTCTGAGAAGACCTCTCTGCCGTTTTTATCTGCGAATATTTCATTTTTCACCATGGGATTCAACAATATTCAAGCTATCACTTCCACGATTCCACAAAAACGGCGCTAGCAAACTCCTCCATCTAATAGTGGTTTAACTCTGTGAAATGAATTCACACATCACCGAGCAGTTTCGCAGAAAGCTTCTTTCACGTTTTCAATGGAGGATATTTCCCTGGTCCCTATAATCTTCAGAGCGAACCGAAATAATCCTTCCCAGACTCAACAAAAAGAGTGGTAACAGAATGCTCCATGAAAGAAAAGTGTATCTCTGTGAGATGAATTCACACATCAGATCGCAGTTTCTCAGAAACCTTCTTTCGGGGTTTCATCTGAGGATATTACCTTTTTCACCACAGGCCTCAATATGCTCCCAAATATCGCTTTGCAGATTCCACAAAAACAGTATTAGGAGACTGCTTCATGGAGAGAAACATGTAAATCTGTGAGATGAATTCACACATCATAAAGCAGTTTCTCAGAAAGTTTCTTTCTCATTTTAATCAGTGGATATTTCCTTTGTCACAGTAAGCTTCATGGTGCTAAGAAATATCCCATTGCAGATTTCAAGAAAATAGTGTTAGCAAACTGATCAATGAAATGGACACCGTAACTCTGTGAGTTGCATTCACACATCACAATGCAATTTCTCAGAACGCTTCTTTAAAGTTTTCATATGAGGATATATCCTTTTTCACCATAGCCCTCAATGAGCTCCCAAATATCACTTTTCAGATTCCACGAAATCAGAGTTAGCAAACTGCTTCATGAAGAGAAAGGTGTAACTCTGTGAGATGAAACCACACATGACAAAGAAGTTTCTCAGAAAGCTTCTTTCTAGTTTTTCTGTGAGTACATTTCCTACGTTTGAGGAGTCTTCATAGCGATCCAAATGATCACTTCTCAGATGCCACAAAAAGAGTGCTAGGAAACGGCTCCACGAAATACAGGTATAACTCTGTGAGATGAATTCATACATCACAAAGCAGTTTCTCCGATCGCTGCTTTCCAGTTTTCATCTGATGATATTTCCTTTTCACCACAGGCCTCAATGTGTTCCCAAATATCACTTTGCAGATTCCACGAAACTGCGTTAGGAAACTGCTTTATGGAGAGAAAATGGTACCTCTGTGAGATGAACTCACTCATTACAAAGCAGTTTCTTGGAAAGCTTCTGTCTAGTTTTTCTCGGAGGATATTTCCTTTGACACCATAAGCTTCATGGCGTTCAGAAATATCCCATTGTAGATTTCAAGAAAACAGTTTTAGCAAACTCATCAATGAAAAGAACACTGTGACTCTGTGAGTTGCATTCACACATCACAATGCAGTTTCTCAGAGCGCTTCTTTAAAGTTTTCATCTGAGGATATATCCTTTTCCACCATTGCCCTCAATGCATTCCCAAATATCACTCTTCAGATTCCACGAAAACAGTGTTAGCAAACTGCTTCATGAAGAGAAAAGGGTAACTCTGTGAGATGAATTCACACATCACAAAGAAGTTTCTCAGAAAGGTTCTTTCCAGTTTTCGTCTGAGAATAATTCCTTCATCGGAAGAGTCTTCAAAGCGATTCAAAATATCACTTCTCAGATGCCACAGAAAGAGTGTTAGCAAACAGCTCCATGAAATACGTGTGTAACTCTGTGAGATGAATTCACACATCACACAGCAGTTTCTCAGAAAGCGTCTTTCTACTTTTTATCTGAAGATATTTCCTTTTTCACCATAAACTTAATTGGTCAAAGATATATCCCATTGTAGATTTCAAGAACACAGTGTTGGCAAACTGACCAATGAAAAGAACAGTGTAAGTCTGTGAGTTGCATTCACACATCACAATGCAGTTTCTCAGAACGCTTCTTTCCAGTTTTCATCTGAGGATATTTACTTTGTCACCACAGGCCCCATTGCACTCTCAAATATCAAGTTGTAGTTTCCACGAAAACAGTGTTAGCCAACTTCTCCATGAAGACTAAGGTGTAACTCTCTGAGATGAATTAACACATCACAAAGAAGTTTCTCAGAAAACTTCTTTCACTTTTTTAATTGAAGATATTTCCTTTCTCAGTGTAGGCCTCCATGCGATGCAATATAGCCCTTCTCACATTCCCCAAAGACAGTGGTAATAGTCTGCTCCATGATGTGAACGTATAACTCTCTAAAATGAACTCACACATCATAAAGCCGTTTCTCAGAAAGCTTCCTTCTTGTTTTCATCTAAGGATATTTCCTGTTTCACCATAAGCCTCAATGTGCTCCCAAATATCACTTTGCAGATTCCACGAAAACACTGTTAGCAAACTGCTTCATGAAGAGAAACGTGTAAGTCTGTGAGATGAATTCACACATCACAAAGCAGTTTCTCAGAAAGCTTCTTTCTGGATTTTATCTGAGGATGTTTCCTCTGTCTGAGGAGTCTTCATAGCGATCCAAAATATCACTTCTGAGATTCCACAAAAACAGGGCTACCAAACGGCTCCACGAAATACATGTGGAACCCTATGAGATTAATTCACACATCACAAGGCATTTTCTCAGAAAGTTCATTCTGGTTTTTATCCGAGGATATTTCCTTTGGCCGTGTAGTCTTCAAAGCGATTCGAAATATCTGCTCTCAATTTCCATAAAATCAAGGCTAACAAACGGCTCCATGAAATGCAGGTGTAATTCAGAGAGTCGAATTCACACATCACAAACAGTTTCTCAGAAAGCTTCATTCTTTTTTCAGCTGAGGCTATTTGTGGTCTCCAAGCGCTCCCATGTGTCTCATTGCACACACTGCGAAAACACTATTAGCAAGCTTCTAAATGAAAACAATGATGTCACTCTGAGAGCTGATTTCACCCACAACAAAGTTTCTGAGAAGACTTCTCTGCAGTTTGTATCTGAGGATATTTCATTTTTCACCATGGGATTCAACGATATTCAAGCTATCACTTCGTAGATTCCACAAAAACGGCGCTAACAAACTCCTCCATCCAAGAGTGGTTTAACTCTGTGAAATGAATTCACACATCACAGAGCAGTTTCGCAGACAGTTTCTTTCACGTTTTCAAAGGAGGATATTTCTCCTGTCCATATAGTCTTCATAGCGAACCGAAATATTCCTTCCCAACCTCAACAAAAAGAGTGGTAACAGAATACTCCATGAAAGGAAAGTGTATCTCTGTGAGATGAATTCACACATCAGATGGAAATTTCTCAGAAACCTTCTTTCGGGTTTTCATCTGAGGATATTGCCTTTTTCAACACAGGTCTCAATGTCCTTCCAAACATCACTTTGCAAATTCCACGAAAACAGTGTTAGGAAACTGCTTCATGGAGAGAAACGTGTAAATCTATGAGATGAACTCACACATCATAAAGCAGTCTCTCAGAACGCTTGTTTCAGTTTTTATATGAGGATATTTCCTTTTTCACTGTCGCCCTCAATGCGCTCCCAACTATCACTTTGCAGATTCAAAGAGAAGAGTGTTAGCAAACAGCTACATGAACAGAAAGGTGGAACTCTGTGAGATGAATTCAGAGATCAGAAAGACATTTCTCAGAAAACTTCTTTCCCTATTTTATCTGGGGATATTTCCTTTGGCTGTATACTCTTCAAAGCCATCTGAAATATCAGGTCTTAGATTCCACAAAAACAGGACTAGCAAACAGCTCCACGAAATACAGGTGTAACTCAGTGAGTTGAATTCACATCACAAAGCAGTTTCTCAGAAAGCTTCTTTTCTAATTTTTATCTGAAGATAGTTCCTTGTCACCGTAGTTTTATTGGGAAAGAAATATCCCATTGTAGATTTGAATAAAACTGTGTTAGCCTAATTGATCAAGGAACAGAAAAGTGTAACTCTGAGTTAGCATATAAACATCGTCACAATGCTGTTACTCAGAATGCTTCTTTTCAGGTTTTATCTGAAGATATTCTTTTCACTGTAGCCATCAATACATTCCCAAATATCACTTTGCAGATTCCAAGTAAGAGAAGAGGTTAGCAAACAGCTACATGAACAGAAAGGTGGAACTCTCAGAGATGAACTCAGAGATCAGAAAGACATTTTTCAGAAAACTTTTCTTTTTATCTGGGATATTTCCTTTGGCTGTATAATCTTCAAAGCTTATCGGAAATATCATGTCTTAGATTCCACAAAACAGGCCTAGCAAACATCTCCACGAAATACAGCTGTAACACAGTGAGTTGAATTCACACATCACAAAACAGTTTCAGAAAGCCTTTTTTCTACTTTTTATCTGAAGATATTTCCTTGGTCACTGTAAGCTTCCATTGGGCAAAGAAATACCCCATTGTAGATTTGAAGAAAACTGTGTTAGCAAACTGGATCAAGAAACAGAAAAGTGTAACTCTGTGAGTTGCATTCACAATACTCAATGCAGTTTCTCAGAATGCTTCTTTAAGTTTTCTTTATCTGAAGATATTCCCTTTTCACTGTAGCTCCCTAATGCGCCCTTAAATATCACTTTGCAGATTCCAGAGAAGAGGTCTGCAAACAGCTATATGAACAGAAAGGTAGAACTCTGTGAGATGAACTCAAAGATCAGAGACAATTCCTCTGGAAATCTTCTCTCGATTTTATCTGGGGGTATTTCCTTTGGCTGTATACCTCCAAGTGATCTGAACACGGGTTCTCAGATTCATCAAAACTGCAATAGCAAACAGTCTATGAAATACAGCTGTAACTCTGTGTGAGTTGAATTCACATCACAAAGTAGTTCCTCAGAAAGCCTCTCTTTTCTACTTTCTATCTGAAGATACTTCCTTTGTCAAATTACAAGCTTCATTGGGCAAAGAAATATCCCAATGCAGATTTCAAGAAAACTATGTTAGCAAACTGATCAATGATCAGAAAAGTGTAACTCTGTGAGTTGCATTCACACTTCACAATGCAGTTTCTCAGAACGCTTCTTTTCAGTTTTTATCTGAAGATATCTCCTTTTTCACTGTAGCCGCCACGCGCCTCCAAAAATCAATTTAGCAGCTTCCACGAGAGAAGAATGTTAGCAAAACAGCTACATGAACAGAAAGGTGGAACTCAGGGAGGTGAATGCACAAGCCATATAGAAGTTTCTCAGAACACTTCCTTTCAGTGTTTATCTGAAGATTTTTTTTTTTCACTGTAGTCCTCAATGCGCTCCCAAACATCATCACTCTAAGTGGATTCCACTTATAGTGTTAGCAAACAGCTACAGGAACAGAAAGGTTGAACTCTGTGAGGTGAATGCATAGGCCACATAGAAATTTCACAGGACACTTCCTCTCAGTTTTTATCTGAAGATATTTCCTTTTTCACTGTAGCCCTCAAAGCGCTCCCAAATATTACTTTACAGATTCCACGAGAAGAGTGTTATCAAACAGCTACAGGAACAGTAGGGTGGAACTCTCTGAGATGAACTCAGAGACTGTGAAAGACATTTCTCAGAAACATTCTTTTCTCGTTTTTATTTGGGGATATTTCCTTTGGCTGTATATCGCGATCCGCCAAGTATCGGTTCTCAGATTCAACAAAAGCTAGATTAGCAAACAGCTCCATGGAGTACAGCTGTAACTCAGTGAGTTGAATTCAAACATCACAAAGCAGTTTCTCAGAAAGTTTCTTTCTATTTTTTATCTGAAGATATTTCCTTTGTCACCATTAGCTTCATTGGGCAAATAAATATCCCACTGCAGATTTCAGGAAAATTGTCTTAGCAAACTGATCAATGAACAGAAAAGTGTTACTCTGTGAGTTGCATTCACAGGTCACAATGCAGTTTCTCAGAACGCTTTTCAGTTTTGCCTGGAGGATATTTCCTTTTTCACTGTAGCCACACGCGCCCCAAACATATCTTAGCAGATTCCACGAGAAGAATGTTAGCAAACAGCTACATGAACAGAAAGGTGGAACTCTTGAGATGAATGCACAGGTCACATAGAAGTTTCTCAGAACACTTCCTTTCAGTTTTATCTGGAAGATATTTCCTTTCCACCGTAGCCCGCACGCTCCTAACACGCTTGCAGATTCCACGGTAGAAGAGTGATAGCAAACAGCTACAGGAACAGAAAGGTGGAACTCTGTGAGATGAACTCAGAGATCAGAGAGACATTCTCAGAAATCTTCTTCTCTCATTCTTATCTGGGATATTTTGGCTGTATACTCCTCCAAGTGATCCAAAATATCGGTTCTCAGATTCAACAAAAACTGGACTAGCAAACAGCTCCATGAAGTACAGATGTAACTCTGTGAGTTGTATTCACACATCACAAAGCTGTTTCTAAGAAAGTTCCTTTCTACTTTTTACCTGAAGATATTTCCTTTGTCACCATAAGCTTCATTGGGCAATGAAATATCCCACTGCAGTTTTGAAGAAAACTGTGTTAGCAAACTGATCAATGAACAGAACGGTGTAACTGTGAGTTGCATTCACAGATCACAATGCAGTTTCACAGAACGCTTCTTTTCATTTTTATCTGAAGATATTTCCTTTTTCACTGTAGCCGTCAAAGCGCTCCCAAACATCACTGAGCAGATCCCACGAGAAGAATGTTATTAAACAGCCACATGAACAGAAAGGTGGAACTCTGAGAGTTGAATGCACAGGTCACGTAGAAGTTTCTCACAACATCTCCTTTCAGTTTTTATCAGAAGTTATTTCCTTTTTCACTGTAGCCTTCAAAGTGCTCCCAAATATCACTTTGCAGATTCCACGAGAAAAGTGTTACCAAACAGCTACATGAACAGATAGGTGGAATTCTGGGAGGTGAATGTACAGGTCACATAGAAGTTTCTCAGAACACTTCCTTTCAGTTTTTATCTGAAGATATTTCCTTTTTCACTGTAACCCCAATGCGCCCTAAATATCACTTTGTAGATTCCACGCAGAAGAGTGTTATCAAACAGCTACATGAAGAAAAAATTAGAACTCTGTGAGATGAACTCTGAGATCACAAAGACATTTCTCAGAAATCTTCTTTCTCATTTTTATCTGGTGATATTTTCTTTGGCTGTGTACTCCTCCAAGTGATCCGAAATATCCGCTCTCAGAGTCAACAAAAACTGGACTAACAAACAGCTCCCGGAAATACAGCTGTAACTCAGTGAGTAGAATTCACAAATCACAAAGCAGTTTCTCAGAAAGTTTCTTTCTACTTTTTACCTGAAGACATTTCCTTTGTCACCATAAGCTTCATTGGGCAAGGAAATACCCCAATGCAGATTTCAAGAAAACTGTCTTAGCAAACAGATCAATGAACAGAAAAGTGTAACTCTGTGAGTTGCATTCACAGGTCACAATGCAGTTTCTCAGAACGCTTTTCAGTTTTTATCTGAAGATATTTCCTTTTCACTGTAGCCGGGCCAATGCTATCTCTCAAACATCACTTAGCAGATTCCACGAGAAGAATGTTAGCAAACAGCTACATGAACAGAAATGGAACTCTGTGAGGTGAATGCACAGGCCACGTAGAAGTTTCTCAGAATGCTTCCTTTCAGTTTTTATGTGAAGATATTTTTCACTGTAGCCCTCAATGCGCTCCCAAATATCACTTTGTAGATTCCAACAGAAGAGTGTTAGCAAACACCTCCATGAACAGAAAGGTGGAACTATGTGATATGAACACAGAGGTCAGAAAGGCATTTCTCAGAAATCTTCTTTCTCGTTTTTATCTGGGGATATTTCCTTTGGCTGTATACTCCTCCAAGTGATTCAAAATATCGGTTCTCAGATTCAACAAAAATTGGACTAGCAAACAGCTCCATGAAGTACAGCCGTAATTCAGTGTGTTGAATTCACACATCACAAAGCAGTATCTGAAAAAGTTTCTTTTCACTTTTTACCTGAAGATATTTACTTTTTCTACGTCAGCTTTATTGGGTAAAGAAATATCCCATTGTAGATTTGAAGAATACTGTGTTAGCAAACTGATCAAGCAACAGAAAAGTGTAACTCTGTGAGTTGCATTCACACGTCACAATGCAGTTTCTCAGAACGCTTCTTAGCAGTTTTTATCTGAAGATATTTCTTTTTTAATGTGGCCCGCAAGTTGCCCCCAAATATCACTTTGCAGATTCCATGCGAAGAATGTTAGCAAACAGTTACATTTACAGAAAGGTGGAACAGTATGAGATGAATTCAGAGATCAGAAAGACAATTCTCAGAAAACTTCTTTCTTGTTTTTACCTGAGAATGTGTCCTTTGGCTGTATAATCTTCAAAGCGATCTGAAATATCAGGTCTTACACTCCACAAAAACAGGACTAGCAAACAGCTCCACGAAATATAGCAGTAACTCAGTGAGTTGAATTCACACATCAAAAAGCAGTTTCTCACAAAGCTTCTTTCTACTTTTTATCTGAAGATGTTTCCTTTGCCACTTTGGGCAAAGAAATATCCCACTGTAGATTTGAAGAAAACAGTGTTAGCAGCGGAACAAGGAACAGAAAAGTGTAACTCTGTGAGTTGCATTCACACGTCACAATGCAATTTATCAGAACCCTTCTTTTCAGGTTTTATCTGCAGATATTTCCTTTTTCAAGGTAGGCCTCAATGCACTCCCAAATATCACTTTGCAGATTCCAAGAGAAGAGTGTTAGGGAAAAGCTACATGAACGGAAAGGTGGAACTGTGGGAGATGAATTCAGAGATCACAAAGACATTTCTCAGAAAACATCTTTCTCGTCTTTATCTGGGGATATGTCCATTGGCTGTATACTCTTCAAAGCTATCCGAAATATGAGGTCTTAGATTCCACAAAAACGGGAGTAGCAAACAGCTCCACGAAATACAGCTGTAATTCAGTGAGTTGAATTCACACATCACAAAGCAGTTTCTCAGAAAGCTTCTTTCTACTTTTATCTGAAAACATTTTCTTTGTCACCGTAAGCTTCATCGGGCAAAGAAATATCCATTGTAGATTTGAAGAAAACTGTGTTAGCAAACTGACCAAGGCAGAGAGAAATGTAACTCTGTGATTTGCATTCACACTTCACAATGCAGTTTCTCAGAACACTTCTTTCCTGTTTTTATCTGAAGATAATTCCTTTTTCACTGTAGCCCTCAATGTGCTCCAAAATATCACTTTATCTTTCCAAGAGAATAGTGTTAGCAAACAGCAACATGAACAGAAAATTAGGTCTATGACATAGATTCAGAGATCAGAAGACATTTCAGAAATTTCTTTCTGGATCTGGGGATATTTCCTTTGGCTGTATACTCTTCAAAGCAATCTGAAATATCAAGTCTTACTTTCCAAAAAAACAGGATAGGCAAACAGCTGCACGAAATACAGCTCTAACTCAGTGAGTTGAATTCACACATCACAAAGTAGTTTCTCAGAAAGCTTCTTTCTACTTTTTATCTGAAGATAGTTCCTTTGTCACCGTAAGCTTCATTGGCCAAAATATCCGGCAGAGATTTGGAAAACTGTATTGCTTACACTGATCAAAGGATCAGAGAAAAGTGTAACTCTGTGAATTGGAAATTCACACGTCACAATGGTTCTAGAAACTTCTTTTCAGGTTTTTGTAGAAGATATTTCCTTTTTCACTGTAACCAGCCCCTCAAAACATATATCACTTTAAGATTACGGAGGAGAAGAGTGTTAGCAAACAGCTACATGAACAGAAGTGGAACTCTGTAGGATAATTCAGAGACCAGAAAGGTATATCTCAGAAAACTTCTTTCGTTTTCTCTGGGGATGGCTTTCCTATGGCTGTATACTCTTCAAAGCAATCCGATATCAGGTCTTAGTTTCCCACAAGGACTAGCGGCAGCCCACGTCTGGCTCTAACTCAGTGAGTTGAACTCTATCACAAAGCAGTTTCAGAAACCTTCCTTCTACTTTTCTAAAGATGTTTCCCTTTGTCACCGTAAGCTTCATTGGGAAAGAAATATCAGTTTGCAGATTGAAGAAAAAATGTTTAGCAAACTGATCAAAACATATAACGGTAACTCTGTAAGTTGCATTCACATGTCTAAATGCAGTTTCTTGATTTCTTCTCTTCAGTTTTACTATCTGAAGATATTTCATTTAAATCACTACTAAGCCCTCATTATGCTTCCAAATTACACTTTGCAGATTTCACGAGAAGAGAGTTAGCAAACAGCTACATGAACAGAAACGTGGAACTCTGTGAGATGAATTCAGAGATGAGAAAGACATTTCTCAGAAACTTCTTTCTGTTTATCTGGGAATGTTTGCCTCCTGTATACTCTTTAAGCGATCCGAAATATCAGGTCTGACATTTCACAAAAACAAGACTTGCAAACAGCTCCACGAAACACAGATGTAACTCAGTGAGTTGAATTCACACATCACAAAGCAGTTTCTCAGAAAGCTTCTTTCTACTTTTTATCTGAAGATGTTTCCTTTGTTAACTTAAGCTTCTTTGGGCAAAGAAATATCCCTTTGCAGAGTTGAAAAAAAACTGTGTTAGCAAACTGATCAATGAACAGAAAAGTGTAACTTTGTGAGTTGCATTCACACGTCACAATACAGTTTCTCAGAACACTTCTTTTCAGTTTTTATCTGAAGATATTTCTTTTTTCACTGTAGCCCTCATTGAGTTCCGAAATATCACTTTGCAGAATTCACGAGAAGAGTGCTATCAAACAGCCACCTGAACAGAAAGGTGGAACTCTGTGAGATGAAATCAGAGATCAGAAAGACATTTCTCAGAAAAATTCTTTCTCATTTTTATCTGCAGATAATTCTTTTGGCTGTATACTCTAAAGCGATCCAAAATATCAGGTCTTAGACTCCACAAAAACAGGACTGGCAGACAGCTCCAGGAAATGTTGATGTAAAGCAGTGAGTTGAATTCTCACATCACAAAGCAGTTTCCCAGAAAGCCTCTTTCTACTTTTTATCTGAAGATAATTCCTTTGTCACCGTAAGCTTCATTGGGCAAAGAAATATCCCATTGTAGATTTGAAGATAACTGTGTTAGCAAACTGATCAAGGAACACAAAAGTGTAACTCTGTGAGTTACATTCACACGTCACAATGCAGTTTCTCAGAACGCTTCTTTTCAGTTTTTATCTGAAGATATTTCCTTTTTCACTGTCGCCCTCAATGCGCTCCGAAATATGACTCTGCAGATTCCAAGAGAAGAGAGTTAGCAAACAGCTACGTGAACAGAACGGTGGAATTTTGTGAGATGAATTCGGAGATCAGAAAGACATTTCTCAGAAAACTTCTTTCTCGTTTTATCTGGGGATATTTCCTTTGGCTGTATACTCTTCAAAGCGATCGGAAATATCACGTCTTAGATTCCACAAAAACAGGACTAGCATACAGCTCCACGAAATACAGCTGTAACACAGTGAGTTGAACTCACACATCACAAAGAAGTTTCTCAGAAAGCTTCTTTCTACTTTTTATCTGAAGATAGTTCCTTTGTCACCGTAAGCTTCATTGGGAAAGAAATATCCCATTGTAGATTTGAATAAAACTGTGTTAGCCCACTGATCAAGGAACAGAAAAGTGTAACTCTGAGAGTTACATAAACACGTCACAATGCAGTTTCTCAGAACGCTTCTTTTCAGGTTTTATCTGAAGATATTTCCTTTTTCACTGTAGCCTTCAGTGCGCTCCCAAATATCACTTTGCAGATTCCAAGAGAAGAGTGTTAGCAAACAGCTACATGAAGAGAAAGGTGAAACTCTGTGAGATGAAATCAGAGATCAGAAAGACATTTCTCAGAAAACTTCTTTCTCGCTTTTATCTGGGGATATTTCCTTTGGCTGTATACTCTTCAAAGCGAGCAGAAATATCAGGTCTTACATTCCTCACAAACAGGACTAGCCAACAGCTCCACAAAATACAGCTGTAACTCAGTGAGTTGAATTCACACATCACAAAGCAGTTTTTCAGAAAGCTTCTTTCTACTTTTTATCTGAAGATGTTTCCTTTGTCACCGTAAGCTTCATTGTGCAAAGAAATATCCCATTGCACATTTGAAGAAAACTGTGTAAGCAAACTGATCAAGGAGCAGAAAAATGTAACTCAGGGAGTTGCATTCTCATGTCACAATGCAGTTTCTCAGAAGGCTTCTTTGCAGTTTTTATCTGAAGATATTTCTTTTTTCACTGTAGCCCTCAAAGCGCTCCCAAATATCACTTTTCAGATTCCAAGAGAAGAATGTTAGCAAACAACTACATGAAGTGAAAGATGGAACAGTGTGAGATGAATTCAGCTCTCAGACAGACATTTCTCAGAAAACTTCTTTCTCCTTTTTATCAGGGGATATTTCCTTTGGCTGTATACTCTTCAAAGCGAGCAGAAATATCAGGTCTTAGATTCCACAAAACAGGACTAGCAAACAGCTCCACGAAATGCAGATGTAACTCAGTGAGTTGAATTCACACATCACAAAGCAGTTTTTCAGAAAGTTTCTTTCTACATTTATCTGAAAATGTTTCCTTTGTCACCGTAAGCTT
>NC_044981.1:114240384-114355384 GCF_008728515.1 Papio anubis | reverse complement strand
TATCTAGAAAATAGAATTGTTCCTTGTCAGTGCATGAGATTTTCTTCCTCTACCAGATGCAGTGGCTCAGGCCTATAATCCTAGCACTTTGGGAGGCCGAGGCAGGTGGATCATGAGGTCAGGAGTTCGAGACCAGCCTGACCAACATGGCGAAATCCCATGTCTACTAAGAATACAAAAATTAACCAGGCGTGGTGGCACTTGCCTGTAATCCCAGCTACTCAGGAGACTGAGGCAGGAGACTTGCTTGAACTCAGGAGGTGAAGGTTGCAGTGAGCCGAGATTACACCACTGCACTCCAACCTGGGCGACAGAGCAAGACTCTGTCAAAAAAAAACAAAAAAAAAAAAACAGATTATCTTTCTCTAAGTGATCCCATCAGGAATGGCTTGGTGCTTGTAGTTATGCTTCCTGGGGGGAAAAAAGAGTATGGAATATTCAGTGAGAACTGAAGGTTATTATAATCCAAAAAGAGTGATGGAGTATAAAGACAACATCTTTTCAAATAGACTGTGCAAGCCTTTCTGCCTTTTCAGTGGTAAAGGCTAAGCAATGGTTTGCTGGCCTTGCCCTCTGTGAGTTACAGAAAGGCCTTTGCTTATAAATTCACGAAGCTGAAGGTCACACGAAGGGCTTGCCTGCACTAGCTTATTTACTCTAGGATCAGAATCAAGACCTCAGTTAATCTCAGTTACACTAGTGTGGCATATTTCCCACCTCCACCCATATCCACCCACTAGTTCTGGCCCCAGATTGTCTCTGAGCTGGCCCTGCCCACTGGTCAGAACAGATTGGCAAATGATCATTCCTTCAGACAGCCCCGGCTTGTGCAACAGGCAGGAATGTGATCAGAAGAAAGGCAATTGTCCTCATATCGTTAGTAGATGGAGGCTCGTGTTACCTTCTCATGTTGCTTTAAAAAAAAAAAAAAAAGAAAAAAGAAAAAAAAGGCTAGTTCCTCTCTCCTTGTATTAAAAGACTTAAGGTATGAAGGTCAATTATAAACATTAGACAGGTGACCTTTGCCAGCGGAGTGTTCAGTGGGGACATATATGTTCAAGGCACCATGCTAGGGGATTGTAGGGAAGTCTGGCAGAATTTAGAATCCAATAGAAAATTAAAAATATAAACGAGCATAGTACAAGAAGTACATGGTAAAACTTAGCCTCTAGGCTGGGCACGGTAGCTCACGCCTGTAATCCCAGCGCTTTGGGAGGCCAAGGAGGGTGAATCACCTCTTAAACGAGATCAGGAGTTTAAGACCAGCCTGCCCAACATGGTAAAACCCTGTTTCTACTAAAAATACAAAAATTAGCCAGACGTGGTGGTGCATGCCTGTAGTCCCACCTACTTGGGAGGCTGAGGCAGGAGAATCTCTTGAACCCAGGAGACGGAGGTTGCAGTGAGCCAAGTTTGTGACACTGCACTCCAGTGGGCGACAAGAGCGAAACGTTGTCTCAAAACAAAACAAATAAAACAAAACAAAACAAACTTAACCTCTAGAATCAGAAAAGCTTGAGTTCAAATATCTGCTCTATCTATTTAACAACTGGTGCTGGAACAATGGGACATCCATATGTGAAAAAAAAAAAAAAATAGATCGTAGACCTCAATGTAAAATTGCTGTGACTTTGGTAAATAAGATTTTGTCACTAAAACAAGATATGATTCATAAAAGAAAACGTGGATAAATTGGACTTAGTCAAAGTTTAAAATTCTCCTTGAAAGATGCTATAAAATGAAAAGGCAATTACACACTGAGAGAATATATTTGCAAAGTATGTGTTTGAATAAAGGACTTGTATCCAGAATATATATTCAGTTATCTCAAAACTCAATAATAAGAAAATAGCATAATTTTTAAAATGGGCAAAAGATTTAACAGAATACATGAAAAGATACTCAACATAATTAGTCATCAGGAAAATGCAAATTTAAAAAACAACAAAATAACTGTTAGAATGACTTTAAAAAAAAAAAGAAGGCTGGTAATGGCAAATGCTGGCAAAGATGCAGAGCAAAGGAAACTCTCAAGCATTGCCTATTGGTGTAGAAAATCAGTCTGACAGGTGTTTGTTTGTTTGTTTTGTTTTGTTTTGTTTGCTTTTTGAGCTAGGATCTCATTATGTTGCTCAGGCTGGTCTCAAACTCCTGGGCTCAAGTGATCCTCCGGCCTCAGCCTCCTGAATAGCTGGAATTACGGGCATGCACCACCACACCTAAGCTTCTTTTTAAATTTTCTTTTCTTTTTTAATTTTTTTTTTTTTTTTTTGAGACGGAGTATCACTCTGTTGCCCAGGCTGGAGTGCAGTGGCGCGATCTCGGCTCACTGCAACTTCTGCCTCCCAGGTTCAAGCGATTCTTCTGCCTCAGCCTCCCGAGTAGCTGGGATTATAAGCGCCTGCCACCATGCCCAGCTCATTTTTTTATTTTTTAGTAGAGACAGGGTTTCACCATGTTGGCCAGGCTGGTCTCAAACTCCTGACCTCGTGATTCACCTGCCTTGGCCTCCCAAAGTGCTGGGATTACAGACATGAGCCACTGTGCCCGCCACCACACCTAAATTTCTAACAAAATTAAACATACATGCAAACTTTCCCTATGACCTACCAATCCCATTTCTAGGTATTAAAAAGTGAAATGAAAACCTATTTTCAAATAAAACCTGTCAGCCAGATGCGGTGGCTAACCCTGTAATCCCAACACTTTGGGAGGCCGAGGCAGGAGGATTGCTGAGCCCAGAGTTTGAGACCGGCCTGGCCAATATGGTGAAACCCCACCTCTACTGAAAATAGAAAAATTAGCTGAATGTGGCAGCACGCACCTGTAGTTGCAGCTACTCGGGAGGCTGAGGTAGGAGGATCACCTGAGCCTGGGACAGGGAGGTTGCAGTGAGCCAAGATAGCACCATGCCACTGCACTCCAGCCTGGGTGACAGGGCAAGACCCTGTCTCAAAAAAGCAAAAAAAAAAAAAGAAAAGAAAAGAAAAGAAAACCTTTCCTTGAATGTTTATCATGGCTTTGTTCACAATCAAGAAAAACTAAACAATTTTCAAACCTGCTTCAACTGGTAAATGGGTAAACTCTGGTACATCCACACAGTGGAATACGGCTCAGCAATAAAAAGCAAGAAACTTCTCATACACTGAGTCACCTGGATGCATCTCAAATGCTTCTTGCTAAGTGAAAGGATCTAGACTCAAAAAGCTGCATACTATATGATTCCATGTGTATGACATTTTTAGAAAAAGTCAAAACAGTAAGGATAGAAATCAGATCAGTGTTTTCTGGAGTTTGGTGGTCGGGGGACGAGTTGACTGTTAAATAGCATGAGGGTAGTCTGTGGGGTGATGGAACTGTCTATATCTTGACTGTCATGCTGGTTACATGACTGTAATACTCATAGTGTTGTGCAATAAAAAGCATGATTTTTAGTGTGTTAATTATACTTCCATAAGCCTGATCAGGAAGAAAAAAGAAGCAATACTCTAGATAGTACTTAGTCATCAAAAACCATGAAGGTGGTCAGGCATGGTGGCTCATGCCTGTAATCTCAGTGCTTTGGAAGGCTGAGGTGGGAGGATTGCTTGAACCTAGGAGTTTGAGGCTGCAGTGAGCTATAAATCATGTCACTGTACTCCAGCCTGGGTGACAGAGTGAGATCCTGTCTATTAATAACAATGACAGCAACAACAACCAAAAAGCATGAAGGCAATATTTTAAAAATTGTGCTCTGGCACTTAAAGCTGAGTGAATGACCATAGGCAAGCTTCTTAACCTTTAGAAATACCCATTTCCTCATCTCTAAACTGAAAACAAAATTAGTAGTAGCACTGAATAAAAATATGCTCTGAGAATTAAACTAACTAATGCATAAAGTAAAATTAGCTAAAGTTTATTGACCATTTATGCTAGGCTTTAGATGTGCCTTTATATTCATTATATAAGTTAATTCTAACCTTAGGAGATAGGTTCTATTATCCTACAGGGATAAGAGGAGGAGGAGGAGGAGAAGGAGGCTGTGGCTCTTTTTGGATGAGAAGAGACAGTCAAGAAAAGCTTCCTGGGGAGGTGGCATCGTGTTGTGTCTTGAAGGACAGGTAGAAGTGTCAACAGAGATTCAGTGGGATGTGGAGGGATTGAGGAGGAAGATTCACTAAATGACACCAGCAAAACAAAACAACATCCCTTCCCAACAACAAAAAAAAAACGAAGTCTTAGGAGTTAGTGGCAGAGAGAGGAGAGATCAGCTGAACCAAACCTCAAACTTGGGCACAGATATTGTAGAAGCGGGGAAACTACATTAGCAGAGACTAGGAGGGAAGCTTACGGAAACTGACATGATATCCTGATTCGGACATACTATTCCTAATGTCCAGATCTTTGGAAAAGAGCTTCCATAATCTCCTGTATACCCATTCCGGTGTCTTAGTATTCACCCGGAGAAAATTCATTCAGCGCAAATCCTCTTGGCTGCACTTTTCCTTCGTGTTTATTTGTGAATGCAAGTGGGGGATGGCTCAAGAATGGCTTCAAGCTATTACTTTCCCTACTAATTGGGGTATATCACATATTTTTCAATGTCCTGTGATTCCCGGGGCATGGTATTTAAATGCTCTTCTGGGCAGAAAATACTGCTGCAAAACTATTCAAAAAGATTTCTGGCAAAGAAGGGTAGGAGAGGGTGGTGGAAGAGGGAGAACATTGAATCAAACGGCTCTTTGTTTGTATAAATACACAAACCTATGTTGAGACTTTTTACCCTTCCACTGCCCCCACAACCCCTCAACAGGTGGCACGAGCTCGATGACATTTGTAGAGCAGATGGCATGTCATTTTAATGCTGTTTCTAATTGACAGGGGCCTTGGTGGCTGTGGCACGTGCGGCTGCATGCCGGGTGTAGGGTGGGGAATGGAATTAGATACTGCTACCTGCTCCTTCTGGCAGAGAACTGGGAGCTGTAATTGTGTCAACTGGCTTGAACACATTGCCTTAATTCCTCATCAAAGGACTTATTTTGCTGGTTTTATTTCCCTTAACTTGCTAATCCTTCCCTCCCCCTTGCATAGCTCTGAATTTTGGACAACTTCAACAAGGAAACCTTGTTCCTCTGAAAATCACCTTTAGCATAAGCTCAGTGTTTTCCTGTCCAGATTTTCATAAGCAACTCAGGTTGCATTCAATTTACACCAGAAACAAGCTTTTGCGTCTCAGAAATGGTCTAGAGAGAAAACGAAAAGGAGTGGGATGTAGCCCAAGCGACACTGGAAGCCTTACCAGGTATTCTAATCAGAGAATAAACAACATGGAGTCAGAAGTCCTGTCCCGGGGCAGCCATAATTTCTGTAATTCTCATTTTAAAAGCCATATGGTGAGTGGATGCAGCCCCACTTCCTGTGGTGAACTCATGCACCTCCAAGGCCACAGCTACACACTT
The DNA here is from genome assembly GCF_008728515.1 of Papio anubis. NCBI lineage: Eukaryota > Metazoa > Chordata > Mammalia > Primates > Cercopithecidae > Papio > Papio anubis. The sequence goes on along the minus strand of NC_044981.1, from coordinate 114,349,946 downwards.
CCCCACTCAGTATCCACAAGGAGCTCATTCTAATTCTAATCAGAATACTTTTGTTTATACAAAACAAAAAGTACTTGATCAATTTAGAAATGGTCCTTTAAATTGTATCAGATTCCCTTCAATCATTCAGCTTCTTGAAGAAAACAAATTCCAATTATTAATCATATCCTATTAGATCAGACTTGAACACAATTTATATGGTAATGAGGAATTTACTGAGCCCGCTGAATGTATTATGTTGTGCCTGAATCTAGGAGTTATTTCTAAGACATTCACCGTCATTTCCCTTTAATCTACAGCATAAGTTTACAAAAGTTTGGAAATAGGCATTCTTTCTATTTTCTTTCTTGCTTTTCCACCCCAACATCATCACTGTCTTTAGTTAAAGAGGAGGGATAAGTAAGAGAGGGTGGGTTTAGAATTCCTTTTGCTCTCCTAAGTTTCAGGTCTATTAATGAAAAATGGTATAAATTTTTTTTTTTTTTTTTTTGAGACGGAGTCTCGCTCTGTCGAGCCCAGGCTGGAGTGCAGTGGCGCGATCTCGGTTCACTGCAACCTCTGCCTCCTGGGTTCAAGTGATTCTCCTGTCTCAGCCTCCTGAATAGCTGGGATTACAGGCGCCTGCCATCATGCCCGGCTAATTCTGTGTATTTTTAGTAGAGCTGGTGTTTCACCATGTTGGTCAGGCTGGTCTCGAACTCCTGATCTCAGGTGATCCGCCCACCTCGGCCTCCCAAAGTGCTAGGATTACAGGCATGAACCACTGCGTTCCGCCCAGTATAAATGATTTTTAAAGCAGTTAATGATCTGCAAGCATTTAAAGGATCAAATGAGCTACTATTTATTACTGTTATTAAATAGAATTTAAATGAAAAATGTAATAACCACTATGATCATATATTGACTGTGACTGCTTCCTTTATGCCAGGTAGAAATGATAGTAAGTGCTTTTCCACATAATAATTTTTAAAGTATCTAATAAGTTTTTATTGATCATTTGCTATGTGGCACTCATGGTGTTCAGTGTTTTGCAAACTAACTTTTGTATTTGTCTTATCAACACTATGTCATAGGCACTGTTATTGACCCCATTTAATAACTGAGAAAGTGAACCTGAGAGAGTAACTTGCTGGAAGTTGAAGTTTGTCTGAAGCCAAAGCCCATCTGTTCAACTACTACCTTAGATTCCCTGATGAATGTTTAAAAGACAGTACTTTTTTATGATGCAGGTAACGCCGTTAGTTGATCAGTTTTATATAAATTCAAACTTTTTTAAATTTAAGAGATTTCCTTACTTTAGTTATGGGAGCTTTCTTGCCCTGTCAAAATCTCAAAACTAAGCCAGGCACAGTGGCTCATGCCTGTAATCTCAGTACTTTGGGAGGCCAAGGTGAGAGGATTGCTTGAGCCCAGGAATTCAAGACCTGCCTGGGCAACATAGTGAGACCCCATCTCTACAGAAAAATTAAAAATTAGCTGGGTGTGGTGGTGCGTGCCTGTAGTCCCAGCTATTCAGGAGGCTGAGATAGAAGGATCACTTGAGCCTGGAAGGTCAAGCCTTCAGTGAGCCATGATTGTGCCACTACACTCCAGCCTGGGCAATAGATCAAGACCCTGTCTCAAGGAAAAAATAAAAACCTCAAAACTAAGACTAGCCTGCCACACCCATGGGCATTTCAACCTTCCTAAATCCCTGTGCTGTGACCGATAGATTCTTCCCCTCACAGCCTTGAGGATACAGTCCTCCTTTTGTTCATTGATTTCCTGGAGCACCAGTGTTTTTAAATTAGAATCAAAATATAGTCCAAACATTACTTCTGCCCAGCTTGATATAAAATCTTTATTATTTTTCCAAATGATTTACTGAGAATATAATATTAGTGGAGTCAGAGTGCAATGTTTACAATGTCTTGTCAAGTTTTACCCTTATCTAGGTGTTTCCAGTTGGCAGCAGCTTCCATGGTCTTCCCTCTGTTTCTGCTGTTTTCAGTGAGAGAGGCTGAGAGGGAACCCACCAGAGTCCCAAGCGTAGGCAGCGTGGGGCAGACTGGCCTCTTTATTTGTAATGCACTGAATATGAAGGGAGCCACTCTGAAGCTGTTTTCTGTCTAGACAGGATATGATGATAATAGCATAAATAAAAGTTCATGTATTCCAGCCAGGGACAAATTAAGTGGGTACAGAGCATAGATATATGTCACACTGTTATTGACTTCAAACAGCACACGGCCCACTTCGGGGCATCATGCCCAGATTAATTGGCTTGCCCAGAATGCATCTATGATTAGAAGAAAGCTCTCAGGAAATACTGGGCAGCGCATTATTTGGAGTCTCCATTTTTCTCCTCCTAGGCCCTGAAAGTTAGACATTTTGTTTTATACACCAAGAGAGGAGTGGTGTTTGACACCATTGGTTTATGAAATGTTTTGCTGTTTTTTCATCGTAGATATTAAACGTTTTTTGAGAGAAATCAGTCACCATATGTTGAGATGATGCAGGCAGTATTTATGGTTGCTTTACAGAGGTGCCTCAGCTCTAGTATGTCAGGGGATATAGAATTATGAGAAGAGGTGTGTATCTTGGGTATAAATGTGCATGAAAGATCAAAATGAAGTTCTTTGTCATATGAGCTACTGAAATGGAAGAATCTCTGAGGTTACTGTGCTTAAAAATACTGCCACTTCTGCCTTGAGGAACATAATGGTGATCAGACATGGCACCTGGCTGACTTTGCACTCCATTCTGAGTTAGCTGGAAAGGGAAGGAATCAGGAGAAACAGCCAACAGCACAGAGCAACTTCAAAAATAGTGGCTTTCATTGGAAAATCTGGAGATGAATAGCAAAGAAGGTAGACTGTGTATGCAAGAAAAATCAAGGGTGAAATTGCTTGTATTACTGACCAAAGGCTAAATACTTTTCTTGGATGAAGACAAGAAATTCCAATGGTCTCTACAGAACCCTTGCATGCATAAGCCAGTGATAAAATTTGGTCCAATAAAGAGCTCTTGTTCATCTGTGACACCATGTTTATCATGAAACCTGGAAAACCAGGAAAGTTAAACACTACAGGTGGATCAAAAGAAGCGGTTCCTGAATATTTGTTATTATTTAGGAGGTTTGAGAAAATATTGAGGGAAAAAAAAATTTTAATGGGACTCACAACATCTGCTTCCTTTTGTTGGATACTGGATTCATTCAGGTTCCATTCATGAAATATTTGCCATAGTGCATTCCTGCCTTTTTGGAAATGCTATAATATGGCAACCTTTAGCAATGCATTCCATTATTTAACAGTGAGGCATTCAGGAACTATCATAAGTTATGTAAAAGGTTGTGCTTTCTGAAACTGTTTAGAAAAGAACCCTTTGTCTCTCAGCTTCAGCAACTCAGTAATTCTAATACTAGCAATTATTTACATAGATAATCTAGAAGCCCAGAACTTAGACTGAGAATGCATCCCCATGCATCACACAGAGACCTTTTGGTCTAAGGCACTAGTGTCATGGCCCTCAGTTTCTGCCACTGTCATTCATGGAGGCATTCATTCATTCATTTATTCACCAGTCCAATTTTTAGGGCACTTCTATGTCTGGCTGGCAATGAATTTGTCTCCATGAATGCCTGAGTCTGGAAATAGACAAACAGGAGACATGTTTTGCCAGGCAATGAATAGGTAGCATTACAAAATATTTAATATACAGGGCAGTGCCTGTATACAGTAAATAATCAATGTTTATTATTAACATTATGCTTATCATTAAATAGCATAGTAACAGTATAGAAAAATTTTCAGATAGTTTATTCAAAATCTTACCACCCGAATGCATCAACAGCTTTCATTTGACATTCATTTATTTATTTGTTCAAAAAATATGTACTGAGGTCCTTACTGTACTGCAAACACAGCCATAGAACATTGGCAGCTTCTTTTCTCACCTTTATGGGCATATATACTGCTAATTTCTTAAAGTTTTTCACACAAAGAATATTTTCCCATGCTGTTATATATTTTATACAGTATTAACAATTTGATACATAGATATTATTTCTTCAAGATATCATATCATCATTTATTTGACCATTCTTCTATTATGGAATATGGGAAAAGCCCCAGATATCTTTTTTTACCCCCTTCAATTTGGAGTTAAGGAACCTGGGAGATGGTGAATTACTGTAGTCCCCCCTTATTCATGGTTTCTTCCTCGATTTTCATTACCCACAGTCAACCTCGGTCCTAAAATATTAAATGGAAAAATCAATAAATAAACGATGTGTACGTTTTTTGTTTGTTTGTTTTTGAGATGCAGTTTTGCTCTTGTTGCCCAGGCTGGAGTGCAATGGCATGATCTCAGCTCACTGCAACCTCCGCCTCCCGGGTTCAAGCAGTTCCCAGCCTCAGCCTCCCGAATAGCTGGGATTACAGACATGTGCCACCACGCCCGGCTGATTTTGTATTTTTGATAGAGACAGGGTTTCCCCACGTTGGTCAGGCTGGTCTCCAATTCCCGACCTCAGGTGATCCACCCGTCTTGGCCTCCCAAAGTGCTGGGATTACAGGCATGAGCCACCGCACCTGACCCGACGTATAAGTTTTAAATTGTATGCCATTCTGAGGAACATAATGAAATTTTGTGCTGTCCAGCAACATCCGTCCCAGGATGTGAATCCTTCCTCTGTCCATTGTACCCATGTGGTCTACACAGTAGTTGCTTAGTAGGTGACTCAGTTATCAGGTTAACTATCACCGTATTGCTGTTGAGGTCACCTTTATTTTGCCTCATAATGGCCCCAATGTACAAGAGCAGTGATGCTGGCATATGGTTATAATTGTTCTATTTTATCATTAGTTGTTAATTTATTACTGTACCTATGTTATAAATTAAACTGTATGTATGAGAAAAAACAGTATCTATAGGGTTCAGTACTATCCATGGTTTCAGGAATTCACTGGGGGTCTGAGAATCTATCCCCTAAGGATAAAGAGAGAATACTTTACTTCAGATCGCAAAGCCAGTGGAAAGATCTGGACGAGACCCTCTGAAAAAAGCTGATTGGTGCCGCTGCTAGAAAATATCAAGGTACATTATTGGTGTATGGGCCGCCCCCTTGATAGCAGCACCACTTCTGGCTGGCCTTTGGGCAGGTGTGACCTGCACATTAGTGAAGTGTTCCAAATTTTACCCCCTTTCTCCCTCATGTGTGTATTCTGTTACAGCAGGCTTTGGAATCATCTACTCAGCCAAGGGACTGTCCCTGGTACACAGTGCTCTTCAAACTAAAGTGAAGAATACCACCCCAGAAAGGAAATTAGGAAGCACCAAAAGACAAAGGGTGGGCTCTTTCAGGTCTTTTAAAAACAACCTCCTTTGCTTACAACCTACAAGGTGCAAAGTGTTTGACCATCCACCTGCCCTGAGCTTTGGGTTCAGCCATTCTCCCACTTGTATTGGTCTGGAACTCCTGGGTTCAAGGGATTCTCCTCCTCCAGCCTCCGGAAGTGTTGGTATTACAGGCCTAAGCCACTATACCCAGCCTTCACTTGTGTTTTTTAAAAGAGAGAGCTCGGTTGAAAATGACACATAATGTCATTTTTGTCTTTGTGCCTTTGCTCCTGTTGTTCTCATAGTCTGAGTCCAGTTTAGCCACCACATGGCTGGGTAATTTTGATTCTTCCTTCAGTACTTCTTAACTCAGATGAAGCCTCTCACAAGAAGTCTTCCATGATGCCTCGAGTCTGCATTAACTGTCCAGTCTCTTTGTTCATAAAGTACCTTGTGCATTCCTTTAATCACACAGGATTGATAGTATTAGGTTGGTGCAAACGTAATCATGGTTTTGGCCATTGAAAGTAATGGCAGACCAGGCGTGGTGGCTCACGCCTGTAATCCCAAAACTTTGGGAGGCCAAGGCGGGCAGATCACTTGAGGTCAGGAGTTCAAGACCAGCCTGGCCAATGTGGTGAAACACCGTCTCTACTAAATACAAGAAATGAGCTGGGCGTGGTGGCACATGCCTGTAATCCTAGCTACTTGGGAAGCTGAGGCATGAGAATCGCTTGAATCCAGAGACGAAGGTTGCAGTGAGCTGAGATTGCGCCATTGCACTCCAGCCTAGGTTACAAGAGTGAAACTCCTTCTTAAAAAAAAAAAAAAAAAAAGTAATGGCAAATGGGTATATGCGCATGAAAGATCAAAATGAAGCTCTTTGTCCTATGATCTACTGAAATAGAGGAATGCCTGAGATTGCTGTGCTTAAAAATACTGTCATTTCTGCCTTCAGGAATATAATGGGGATCAAACATGGCACCTGGCTGGCTGCACTCTTTGAAAGTAATGGTAAAAACTGTGATTACATTTACACCAACCTACTTATGTGTCTGTCTCCCTCACTAGAGTAAGCTCATCAAAATCAGGATTTACAATTTATTTTCACATTCCCAATGCTTAGTACAAAATAGACGCTTAGTAAATATTTGTTGAACTGAAATCCATTGAAGATGGTCTGGGCATAGCATAAGGGAAATGTAATTAGAATGCAGTCCTTGCCTCCTTACTTAGAATAATTAAATCTGATCAATTCTATTGTTATGATTGGGTAAGAAAAATGTGTTAATAGGAAAGGAGAAATCTGTTTGACTTCTAAAAAAGAAAAGTCCTACAGTGATAATTTCTTATACGTGTAAATTTTTAACTTTCATATATAAATAGTATACATATACATTTATTAAAATATATACACAAATGGTAGTGATAATAATATTACCACCTTCATCTTCTCTGGGATCCTGGTCTAACAGTAGCATCTCTTAAACCTTCCATCTCTCAGCTGGGCCCATGCCTGTAATCCTAGCACTTTGGGAGGCCGAGTCAGGTGGATCATTTGAGGTCAGGAGTTCGAAACCAACCTGGCCAACATGGTGAAACCTCATCTCTACTAAAAATACAACAATTAGCCAGGCGTGGTGGCAGGCGCCTGTAATCCCAGCTACTCGGGAGGCTGAGGGCATGTGAATCACTTGAACTCGGGAGGAGGAGATTACAGTGAGCTGAGATTGTACCACTGCACTCCAGCCTGGGCAACAGAGCGAGACTCAGTCTCAAAAAAAAGAAATCTTCCATCTCTCCTTCTCTACTTAGTTCTTTTCGGCTTAATTTATAAATTTGCTCAACTCTTTCACATTCTTAACCATCTTCTTCAAACTTCTTCACATTTGTTTACCTATTTTTCTCCCAGTCATCCTTTAGTCTGCTGCAATCCAGTTTCTACTCCTTCCCCTGACACTGAAATTGCAGAGGCTCAGTACAGTTACTCCAAAATGCAAGCTCAGCTGACATTTCTTGCTGCTGTGACTCTTCTGTTGCTTTGGACACTGTGGATCCCTTACTCCTTGCTGTCATTCTCACTTCCCTTGACATCATGCCATGATAATTCTCCTCCTACTTTTAGAACCACTCTCTCTCTCTCTCTCTCAAACATTGTGTCATTTTTCTTCATTCTCTTGAATCTGATGTTCCCCATTTTTGCCTTTCACAGTTTTTCATTCTCACTTACACAGATGGATTTCATCTCTGACCACCCATCCGAATCAACTGTTCTCTTCTTACTTTCTTTTCTTTCTTTCTTTCTTTCTTTCTTTCTTTCTTTCTTTCTTTCTTTCTTTCTTTCTTTCTTTCTTTCTTTCCTTCTTCTTTCCCTTTCCCTTTCTTTCTTTCTTTCTCTCTCTTTCTTTCTCTCTCTTTCTCTTTCTTTCTTTCTTTCTTTCTTTCTTTCTTTCTTTCTTTCTTTCTTTCCTTTCTTTCTTTCTTTCCTTTCTTTCTTTCTTCTTTCTTTCCTTCTTTCTTTCTTTCTTCTTTCTTTTTCTGTCTTCCTTTTGTTATGAGACAGGGGTCTAGCTCTGTCACCCAGGATCTCAGCTCACTGCAACCTCTGCCTCCCGGGTCTACGTGATTCTCCTGCCTTAGCCTCCCAGGTCGCTGGGATTACAGGCATATGCCACCATTCCAGGCTAATTTTTGTATTTTTAGTAGAGGCAGGTTTCACCGCATTGGCCAGGCTGGTCTCGAGCTCCTGACTTCAAGTGATCTGCCCGCCTCAGCCTCCCAAGGTGCTGAGATTACAGGCATGAGCCCCATGCCTGGCCAACGGTGGCTCTTTCAAAAAAGAAAAAATAAACATACCTGAGCCCTATCTCCAATGATTCTGACATAATTCTAGCTAGGGCCTGGACACCTGTACTTTTTTAAAGTGTCACAGTGATTCTAATGTGCACCCTCATTTGATAGTCACTGCTCTGTTTTGTCTCCATTGGTGATTTCCTTTATCAAATACATAATACATGAATCTCTACTATGGGCCAAGCTGAGGCTAGTCACTGGAGTATTAGCAGTGAGTGAGATTCCATAGCCCCTCCCTTCACAGAGCTTGCAATTAAACATGAGAGATCCAACTCGGTAAGCAATTACAAAGAAGTAGGATAACTGTTGTGACAGGAAAATAGTTGGGTGTTACAGAAACGCAGAAGAGGATCAATTCTCCCAGCTATGAGAAGGCCAGGGAGAGCTTCCTGGATGATATGCATGCAAGTTGATACCAATTAAAGGGAGGCGCTGCTCAGGCATACTTGAGCTCCATGTATGGAGGCTACATGTGTGACCCACATGAATAGAAGAGTGAGGCTCTCCATTAAAAGCAAGCATGGCCAGGCTCAGTGGCTCACGCCTGTAATCCCAGCACTTTGAGAGGCTGAGGTGGGAGGATCACGAGGTCAGGAGATCGAGACCATCCTGGCCAACATGGTGAAACCCCGTCTCTACTAAAAATACAAAAATTAGCTGGGCGTGGTGGGACATGCCTGTAGTCCCAGCTACTTGGGAGTCTGAGGCAGGTGAATCGCTTAAACCCAGGAGGCAGAGGTTGCAGGAAGCCGAGATCATGCTGTTGCACTCCAGCCTGGCAACAGAGCAAGACTCCGTCTCAGGAAAAAAAAAAAACAAAAATAAGCATAAGTGCGGTATGACTCAAGAATGGCAAATGGGAGGGCAACAGGCTGGAGGGATCAGATCACGAAAAACTGAGGGGAAAAGTGGTAGAAAATCATTTAAGGATTCCTTTGTAGTCAGGACACATCTCTGGCCCAAACTGCTCTCCTAGTTCTAGATTATCCATGAGCTGTGGACATGGTTATTCCAAAAACAGTTAAAATTCCACACAGGTCAAACTGGATTCATTCTTTTCCCTCTCAAACCTGCTCCCATATGTGTTCCCTGCCTCAGTGAGTAGCATTGTCCCCTGCCTGGTTGCACAAGCCAGAAACCTGACATTGGCCTTGATTCCTTCCCTTTCTCCAACTCTGCCATCCAATAAATCACCCAGTCCTTCCAATTGAGTTTGGCAATGTTCTCAGATTCTTATTCTCCATTCCAGCCTTATAGCCATTGCTCATGGCTGTCTTCCTCCAAGTTCTTAGCTGCAGAAAAAAGTAGATTCTTTAGTGTTTTTTTTAAAAAAGATATTTATTAAGATACATAGATGGCTTGAATTGTTGGGAAGACTAAAGAAATAGACTCTGGGTTGAACTTTCAGGAATAATGCAATTCTATTTTTTATTTTTATTTATTTTTATTTTTTTATTTTTTTTTTTTTTGAGACGGAGTCTCGCTCTGTCCCCCAGGCTGGAGTGCAGTGGCGTGATCTTGGCTCACTGCAAGCTCTGCCTCCCAGGTTCATGCCATTCTCCTGCCTCAGCCTCCCGAGTAGCTGGGACTACAGGTGCCCGCCACCACGCCCGGCTAACTTTTTGTATTTTTAGTAGAGATGGAGTTTCACTGTGTTAGCCAGGATGGTCTCGATCTCCTGACCTTGTGATCCGCCCGTCTCGGCCTCCCAAAGTGCTGGGATTACAGGCGTGAGCCACCTCGCCCAGCTGAATAATGCAATTTTATAGTGTGACTAACAGTCCTAGTTAGCCTGAGTATGAGGACTTTCAGAATGTGGGATTTCCAGTGCTAAAACTGTGGTAGTTCTGGTCAAACTAGGATGACTGGGCACCCCAAGTCTACTAACTCACCCGGAACTGGGCCACCAATGCCTCTGCTGCCATGAGGCAGCCTCCAAATCAGGAAGCCAGTGCTGTGGGATCATGGTGCTTCTGCTTCCATCTGTGCCAGCCACATGTGCACTGAGCCACTCCCTGGTTACCAACAAAAGCCTTAGGCGAATGTGTTAACTTGGTAGAACCTCAGTTCCATCCTTGACCTCTGTATTAGTCCATTCTCACTCTGCTATGAAGAACTGCCCTAGCCTGGGTAATTTATAAATAAAAGAGGTTTAATTGGCTCACAGTTCCGCATGGCTGGAGAGGCCTCAGGAAACTTACAATCATGGCAGAAGGGGAAGGAAACACTTCCTTGTTCACATGGTAGCAGGAATGAGAAGTGCAGAGTGAAGTAGGGGAAAAGCATCTTTTTTTTTTCCCCCCCGAGACAGAGTCTCACTCTGTTGCCCAGGCTGGAGTGCAAGTGGCACGATTTCAACTCACTGCAACCTCTGCCTCCCGGGCTCAAGTGATTCTCCTGCCTCAGCCTCCCAAGTAACTGGGTTTACAGGTGCATGCCACCACACCCAGCTAATTTTAAAAATATTTTTAGCAGGGTTTCACCAAGTTGACCAGGCTGCTCTTGAACTCCTGACCTCAGGTGATCTGCCCGCCTCAGCCTCCCAAAGTGCTGGGATTACAGGCGTGAGCCACTGCGCATATATATATATATAATTTTTTTTGAGACAGAGACTCACTCTGTTGCCCAGGCTAGAGTGCAATGGTGTAATCTTGGCTCACTGCAACCTCTGCCTCCCGGGTTCAAGCAATTCTAGTGCCTTGGTCTTCTGAGTAGCTGAGATTACAGCCATCGCCACCATGGCCAGCTAATTGTTGTATTTTTAATAGAGACGGGGTTTCACCATTTTGGCCAGGCTGGTCTTGAACTCCTGACCTCAAGTGATCTGCCTGCCTCGGCCTTCCAAAGTGCTGGGATTACAGGCATGAGCCACTGTGCCTGACCGCCATATTGCTCTTATCACAGTAACTGTTAAGTCATAATTAGATTTTATTATGCACTTGGATTACTACTCATCTTTCTTGCTTGAAAGATAAAAGGGGGTGGAGTTAGAGCAATGCTTGCCACTAAACGGGGCATACATAATAAAATCCTCCCTCCGAGCTTGGCATACAGGGCCACACTGGTTACTGCTTCCTACTTCCACCGTCACATCCTGCGCTCCACACTAGGACTTTACAATCTTTAACATCTCCAGACTTTTCCCTTTGCCTAGAAAATCTTTCCTTTCACTTCCCTTACTGGCTGGTGAAACTTGTGCCCCTCAATCCCTTCGTAGGGGGCTCAACTCCTTCATGAGCTCTTCTTGTTCCACATCATGTTGGCCATTCTCTCCTCTGAGCACCTCTTTATGGAGTATATATGCCTATTATTTACTTTTCTATCTCTCTTACTAGGCTAGTTGATCCAGAACTCCAGACCTGGCACATGTCAGACATAATTGGTACTCAATCAGTATTTGTTACATGGAGGAATGAATGAATGAATGAATGAACATACAATAGAAATCTCTATAATGTACACTGGTAGAAGAAAGATTAGTCAAAATTATGGAATATGTTTAAATCACACAAAAAGTGGCTGGGTGCAGTGGCTCACACCTGTAATCCCAACACTTTGGGAGGCCAAGGTGGGCAGATCACCTGAGGTCGGGAGTTCGAGACTAGCCTGGCCAATGTGGCAAAACCCCATCTCTACTAAAAATACAAAAATTAGCTGGGGGTGGTGGCACACGCCTGTAATTCCAGCTACTCTGGAGGCTGAAACAGGAGAATCACTTGAACCCAGGAGGTGGAGGTTGCAGTGAGCCAAGGTCGCACCACTGCACTCCAGCCTGGGTGACAGAGCGAGACTCTGTCTCAAAAACAAACAAACAAACAAACAAACAAAAACACAAAAAGTAAACTGAGTGGTAAATTAGAGAATTATATGTGAAGTGTTTTATGGCACTTTTTTGTTTAAGGGATGGGATCTCACTTTGTTGCCCAGGCTGAAGTGCAATGACTACTCACACATGCGATTAGAGCACACTGCAGCCTTGAACTGTTGGCCTCAAGTGATTCTCCAGCCTTAACCTCCCAAGTAGTTGGGACTACAGGTGTGCTGTGCCTGGCTAGTTTATGGCACTTTTAAACAGCTTTAAACAATTACTTTCTTATGTAGGTTAAACACCTTCTCAGTTCTCTTCAAGTTATATCCTATTAATTTAATTATCAGTTAAAAATAGTGAGGCTGGGCCAGACATGGTGGATCACACCTGTAATCCTAGCACTTTGGGAGGCTGAGGTGGGCGGATCACGAGGTCAGGAGACAGAGACCATCCTGGCTAACATGGTGAAACCCGGTCTCTACAAAAAATACAAAAAATTAGCCAGGTTTGGTGGCAGGTGCCTGTAGTCCCAGCTACTCAGGAGGCTGAGGCAGGAGAATTGCTTGAGCCCAGGAAGCAGAGGTTGCAGTGAGTCGAGATCAGATCGTGCCATTGCACTCCAGCCTGGGTGACAGAGCGGCAGTCCATCTCAAAAATAAAAAATAAAAAAAATTTAAAAAATTTAAAAAAAATAGTGAGGCCGGGCATGGTGGCTCACACCTGTAATCCCAGCACTTTGGGAGGCAGAGGCAGGTGGATCACAAGGTCAGGAGTTCGAGACCAGTCTGGCCAACATGGTGAAACCCCATCTCTACTGAAAATACAAAAATTAGTCAGGCACAGCGGTGGGCACCTGTAATCCCAGCTACTCAGGAGACTGAGGCAGGAGAATTGCTTGAACCCAGGAGGCGGAAGTTGCAGTGAGTTGAGGTCGTGCCACTGCACTCCAGCCTGAGTGACAGAGCAAGACTCCGTCTCAAAAAAAAAAAAAAATAGTGGCAAAACCTGTGATTACTTTTGCACCTAGTAAGCTTCCTCCTGCTCCTGTTTCTCAGCACAAAAGTAAAACTTACCCAGCCTGGGATGAATTACCATAAATTGTGATTAGTTGGTCTAAATTAAAGTAGATTTATGTATTGATTTACCAGTGAATGATTGATTTGTACCCTTGCTATCATTTATCTTTACATTATTATAGAAGAAAATATTCCATACAAATGTTTTACTGTTTTTATTGGTTTTGGTTACTAAAAAGTCGCTCTTTTTTGAATAATCTTTATGCTGCTGCTGAAGAATTCTTCAGCACATGAGGATCTGTATTTTTCATCTTTTTTTCTTTCATGTGTGTTCCATTCAGATCAGGAAATTGACATTTCAGCTTAGAAGACTTAGGCCAGATGTTAGTTTGCTGGCTGAAAGATGGATTTCCTGCCCCAATAGGTGACCTCTGAAAGCAAAATAGGCTTTTTCTTAATGGATAGACTGTCCAAATGACCTCATTTCTAGAACAAGGGTTCTTTGTTAAGTGTCTCTTTGCTATTGGAATCAACATCATCTGATTTTTGAGAACATTCATTAGATAACTAGCACCTAGTTGTTTCATTTATAAGGCACAGGAAAAAAATTATGCCTAGACAATCCATTTAAAAAAGAATTGTGTTCATTGAGAGGGAAATGGTGCAGAAAATCCGGTGCCTGCTCACCCATATTAATAATGTCTTTTAGATTTCAAACCTCATTCAGGCCAGCATTAACCATAGGAGCAGAGCATGTTATGTACTTCCCTTAACGGAGGATTGTTTCACTAAGCTTGACCAAGGCACTATTTAAAGAAGTAACCATGACCCCAGTGTCCTGTCACTTGTAGCTTCTCTCTCCATATGTGAGAAACTCATTGAGACATTGCCACGGTGCCACCTCTTTTGATGAGTTCTTCATAGAGTTCATTTATTTATATCTTCAATTGTATAAGGCAGCTCAGAAAAACTGAGATAACTAAGCCTTTATGTGTGTGTGTGTGTCTGTGCATCCGTGTGTGTCACAAAAAATGCAATTGGAAGGAAAGTACTCTGGAGAGGAACATAGCCTTCAACAACAGGGGCGAGTCCATATGACTTACTGTACTTGGTAAGGAGAAGAGTTAGATGGTGTGAGAAGAAAGATATATGTTTCTGAGATTCTGAAACAATGGAATTTTACAGCTGAAGGAAAAGTTGAGTTTTCTGTCTTTTTTTTGTTTTTTTCAGGAACAGGAATGGGAGTGTCTCTTTGTAAGGGCTGGCAGATGAATTTTACTAGTATAAAAATCATGCTCCTTCTGATACAAAAATGTTGGCATTTCCATGAAAGACAGAGAACAGACATAAAGAGGGTTAACCTCAGGGCTCCACCATGCATCTGGCACTCATGGGTCTTCCTCAAGTAATTACCTGGTAGATCTGTGACTTAAAAAATGAGTAGTAAAAAAGGATATCGAACTTTCCTTTATAATGACTCAACACATACTTTTCCCAGAATGTTATATTCAGCTCACTGCCTTTTTTTAAAATACTCATGCAAATGTCATTAATCATACGTGTGGTGGTGTTGTTTACCCAAAGTATTGTGCAAGCATACATCAACTCTGGATAAGACTGTAATGATCTTCTGTTTCCTGGGATGAATTATGTGAGTGAGAATCTTTTGTTCTATGCACGTAACATGATGGCCTCTCAAAGAAGCAGAGCAAGAGTTTTAACCGGAGCTTTAAAATGTGTTGAAAAAAAGTATTTTCCATAACCATGTTTAAGAGCACGAGAGACAGCCAAGTGGACATTCCCATAGGGTAAAATTTATTAGAAGACAAGATTGATAAATCAGTTTGGTTAATGGATACTTCCCAGCTGCACTTTTAAGTCTTTTCTTGCATAACTAGGAAACAGTTAACAATTTCTGGTCTCTTATTAACACATTCCCTTTTATTTTTACTTTTTAATTTAATTTAATTTATTTATTTATTTGTTTATTTTGCATAAGAATATCACTATTTTCCCTCAGGTAGTTTTTCTAGGGCTTCAACATTTTCTCTTCAAAATCAGAAGAAAAATATCCCAAAGTTTAGAACTGGATCACTTGGCCCTTTCTCTTCTTATCTCCTCCCAGTTCAAAAATGCTTGCATCTCTTAATGGCCAGCATCCCTCTTGGATCTGCAGTTAGCTCACCACATTCCAGCCTTTGGTAATAATCTTCTTTGTGGTCTTAGCCTTCTTCGAAAAAATTGGCTTGTCTGCCCACCATAGCCACCTAAGCTCCTCGGGACATAGCCTCTTTCCCTGGGTAAGCATACAAAGAACTTTTGCCCTTCTTATACTGTGTCACTTTTGTGAGGCTGATGTTTGCCACACTTCTTACAGAAGGTTCTTCGGTTTTAGGTACGTTGACGATCTTTGCAGCAGGGCTGTTGTCTATATGATGAAAGTGAGAAACGGCGTCCGACACCCTGGCGTTGCGCAGCTCTCGCCTAACAGGAAAGGCTTTTTTATTTTTTCTGAGACGGAGTTTCCCTCTTGTCGCCCAGGTTGGAGTGCAATGGCACGATCTCTGCTCACTGCAACCTCCGGTTCAAGCGATTCTTCTGCCTCAGCCTCCCGAGTAGCTGGAATTACAGGGGCCCGCCACCACGACCGGCTAATTTTTTAATTTTTAGTAGGGACGGTGTTTCGCCATGTTGGCCAGGCTGGTCTTGAACTCCTGACCTCGGGTCATCCGCCAGCCTTGGCCTCCTAAAGTGCTGGGATTACAGACGTGAGCTACCGCGCCCGGCCCCTGTTTTATTTTTTGTATCTGCTAAGCAAAAAAAGAGAAATAGCAGGAAGTGTGATTCTAAAGATCATTTCCCTCCGTGTTTCCTTTTTTTCTTCTCCTGTCAGGTGGCTTTCATATAATCTTACCGTTCTCTGTAGGAGAGGCGGTTCTCATCTTAATTCAGGAGTAACTTGATGGTGAGTTGAAGTCTCTTGGTTCCTGCCTTAAACAGTATGGGATGCAATTCACAGAGCCCACTTTTTTGATCCTCATGGGCATCTGTATACATCTCGCCAGAAATTTGCTTCTTGTCTATAATGTGTTACCAAATTTTTCCGAATCTTCATAGTTCAGAATTACAAGTGGCTTTAGAAATCATCTAGTCTGACCCTGCTGTGTATAATAAAATACCTGTTGTGGTATTATTAATGGAATAATTCCCAGGCAGAACTTGTTTTTTGGTTTATTTGTTTGTTTATTTGTTGTTTATTTGTTTGAGTCTCGCTCTGTCACCCAGGCTGGAGTGCAATGGCGCGGTCTCGGCTCACTGCAACCTCCGCCTCCCGGGTTCAAGCGATTCTCCTGCCTCAGTCTCCCAAGTAGCTGGGATTACAGGTTCCTGCCACCACGCCCCACTAATTTTCAGTAGAGACAGGGTTTCACCATGTCGGCCAGGCTGGTCTCTAACTCCTGACCTCATGGTCCGCCCACCTCAGCCTCCCAAATTGCTAGGATTACAGGTGTCAGCCACCGCGCCTGGCCAGAACTTGGTCTTCACATAGCATCAACACAGATGAAAATCTAACTGGCTATTGCCTATCAGAGTAGAACAAAAAATTTCAGAGAAAATTTTGCTAGCTTTGTGGCAAAACTTGAATTGCAGTGGTACAATCAGGGCTCATTGCAGCCTTGACCTCTCAGGCTCAGGTGATCCTGCCACCTCAGCCTCTCCAGTAGCTAGGACTACAGAGACATACTATAGTGCCTGGTTAATTTTGTGTAGAGATGGGATCTCACTTTGTTGCTTAGGCTGGTCTAGGACTCCCAGGCTCAAGTGATCCTCCTGCCTCAGCCTCCCAAAGTGCTGGGATTACAGATGTGCACCCCCCTGCCCTACCCAGCCCAGAGAAAAGGATTTACATCCCCACAGCCTCACTTGGTTTATTTCCTTTCTGTCCCTGGCCTATTCTGTCTGCATTCTGTTTTAATTTCTTTTTAGTTTGCTCTTAGCTCTTCTCCCACTTCTTTCACCAAACACTCCTTGATGAAGGGCTTTTTTTTTTTTTTTTTTTTTTTTTTTCTTTTGTTTCCCAGGTTAGGTTGCAGTGGCGATCTCGGCTCACTGCAAGCTCCGCCCCCCCGGGTTCACGCCATTCTCCCGCCTCAGCCTCCCAAGTAGCTGGGACTACAGGCGCCCGCTACCGCGCCCGGCTAGTTTTTTGTATTTTTAGTAGAGACGGGGTTTCACCATGTTAGCCAGGATAGTCTCGATCTCCTGACCTTGTGATCCACCCGCCTCGGCCTCCCAAAGTGCTGGGATTACAGGCTTGAGCCACCGCGCCCGGCCGATGAAGGGCTTTTTAACGGGTAATGCTTTAGCATGGGCTTGGCTCACCTGTAAGGCATTTGTGGAAAAAAAAATGGTGTGAATTTGTGACAGGGAAAATGTTTTAACATACCAGTCTTTCCTTGAAGTCAGTTCCCCCAAGGCATTGTGGAATGCCCCACATAGGAGTGCCAGAAAGGATTGCTGACTGTAGGCAAAAATTAAATGAGCTTATCTACTTTCATTGCTCAATTTCAGCAACAGTGAGTATGGTGAAAAATAAATTGGAATATTTATAATCTTTCAGATTTAATCTCTGCTATAAGCAGAAAATGTGTTGTTGTCGTCTGTAACAAATAACAAGTATTTAAATGAAAATGTGTTCCTAAAACATATGCTATTCTTAGGGAAAATGCATTTTAATTTCAATATTTAATTGTCTGCCCTTTAAAACCAAGTATCTCAAATCCAACAGAGCTTTAAAAAAAAAAAAAAAAAGATAAAACCAAATATCTCCAAATATCTGATTTCTTCATTAACTTGTCTCATGATAAGTTAGTTATTTTGCCAGCGAGTTTTTAAAAATAATCTACAGGCCTGGTGCGGTGGCTCATGCATGTAATTCCAGCACTTTGGGAGGCTGAGACAGGCAGATCACCGAGGTCAGGAGTTCGAGACCAGCCAGACCAACATGGTAAAAACCCGTCTCTACTAAAAATGCAAAAAATTAGCTGGGCTTGGTGGCATGCATCTGTAATCCCAACTACTTAAGACACTGAGGCAGGAGAAATCCCTTGAACCCAGGAGGTGAAGGTTGCAGTGAGCTGAGATTGTGCCACTGCACTCCAGGCTAGGCGACAGAGCGAGACTCCGTCCAAAAACTACATGAATAAATAAAAATAAAAACAATCTGCTGGTATAGATTTTTAATACACTGTATTCTATTTTAAAATTTTACATTTCCTCAGCTCCTCTTCCTTACTCTGACGTACCTATAGTCTGCAGGGGCTTTCAAATTTGAGCACTAATCACTATCCTCCGGGGAACTTGTTAAAAAAACAGATTACTTGCTTTAGCCCAAGGAGTTTGAGACCAGCCCGGGCAACATAGGGAGACTCTGTGTCTACAAAATAATAATAATAATAATAAAATTAGCCAGGTATGGGGGTGCATGCCTGTAGTTCCAGCTACTTGGGAGGCTAAGGTGGGAGGATCCCTTGAGCCCAGGTGTTCAAGTCACTGCACTCCAGACTGGGTGACAGAGGGAGACCCTGTCTCAAACAAACAAAAAATAAAAAAACAAATTGGTGGTTCGACTCCCAGAGTGACTCAGTAGAAGTCTTGAGGTGGAGCCTGGAAATTTGCTTTTGTAACAAATTCCTTGGTGATGCTAATGATTGAGTTGTAGGTGTGTATTTTGAGAAGCACTGCTCTAGATAAAATATCTTTGTTGTTGTTGTTGTTGTTGTTGAGACAGAGTGTCACTCTGTCGTCCCGGCTGGAGTGCAATGGTACGATCTCGGCTCCCTGCAACCTCTGTCTCCTGGGTTTAAGCAATTCTCCGGCCTCAGCCTCCTGAGTAGCTGGGATTACAGGCATGCACCACCACACCTGGCTAATTTAGTAGAGATGGGGTTTCTCCATGTTGGTGAGGCTAGTCTCAAACTCCAGACCTCAGGTGATCCACCTGCCTTGGCCTCTCAAAGTGCTGGGATTACAGGCATGAGCCACTACACCAAACTAGATAAAATATCTTTTTTTTTTTTTTTTTTTTTTTTTTTGAGATGGAGTCTTTCTCTGTCGCCCAGGCTGGAGTGCAGTGGCACGATCTTGGCTCACTGCAAGCTCTGCCTCTTGGGTTCAATTGATTCTCCTGCCTCAACCTCTCGAGTAGCTGGGACTACAGGCGCCTCCCACCACGACCGGCTAATTTTTTGTATTTTTAGTAGAGACGGGGTTTTACCACGTTAGCCAGGATGGTCTTGATCTCCTGACCTCGTGATCTGCCCACCTCGGCCTCCCAAAGTTCTGGGATTACAGGCATGAGCCACTGCGCCTGGTGATAAAATATCTTAAGAGATGATAGCAGTGTGGTCTTCAGTGGTGGTAATGGAGGTGAAGGGAAGTGGATGACTTCGGCCTAGTTTAAGAATTTGAGGCTGGGCACAGTGGCTCATACCTGTAATTCCAGCACTTTGGGAGGCCGAGGAGGGCAGATCACCTGATGTCAGGAGTTCGAGACCAGCCTGGCCAAGATGGTGAAACCCCATCTCTACTAAAAATACAGAAATTAGCCAGATGTGGTGGCACGCACCTGTAATCCTAACTACTCAGGAGGCTGAGGCAGGAAAATCACTTGAACCCGGGAAGCAGAGGTTGCAGTGAGCCAAGATCACACCACTGCACTCCAGCCTGGGCAACAGAGCGAGACTCCATCTCAGAAAAAAAAAAGAAAAAAAGAAAAGATAGCCAGGCATGGTAGCAGGTACCTATAATTCCAGCTACTCAGGAGGCTGAGGTAGGGAGAATCACTTGAACCTGGGAGGCGGAGGTTGCAGTGAGCTGAGATCACGCCACTGCACTCCAGCCTGGGTGACAGAGTGAGACTCCATCTCAAAAAAAAGGAAAAAAAAAAGACTTTGAGGTCGGGCATGGTGGCTCACGCTTGTAATCCCCGCACTTTGGGAGGCCGAGGCAGGTGGATCACCTGAGGTCAGGAGTTTGAGACCAGCCTGGCGAACATGGTGAAACTCTGTCTGTACTAAAAATACAAAAATTAGCCAGGTGTGGTGGCGTGTGCCTGTAATCCTAGCTACTCGGGAGGCTGCGGCAGGAGAATCATTTGAACCGGGGAAGCAGAGGGTGCAGTGAGCTGAGATTGCACCACTGCTCTCCAGCCTGGGCAACAGAGCAAGAAGCAAGACTCCGTCTCAGGAAAAAACAAAAACAAAAACAACAACAACAAAAAAAAACATTAGCCGGGCATGATAGTGGTCACCTGTAATTCCAGCTACTCGAGAGGCTGAGGCAGGGAGAATTGCTTGAACCCGGGAGGCGGAGGTTGCAGTGAGCCGAGATTGCACCATTGCACTCCTGACTGGGCAACAGAGTGAGATTCTGTCTCAAAAAAAAAAAAAAAAAAAAAAAAAAGAATTCAAATCAGCAGGGCTTACCTGTGGTTTAGATCGCAGTGATGGTGAGGGAAGGGAAGGATGAAGTTGGTAGTTTGAATAAATGAATGGATATATCCGAAGACTGAAGCAAGAAAGGAGCAGGGAGGGAGAGTTGGATCACGGTGGGAAATCATAAATTCCATTTGAGGAATGTTAAAGTTTCACTGAAATACATCTAAACCTCAGCTCAATGCCTGGCAGAGAGTAGATATTCCATAAATGATGACAGCAATGGTTATTGCTGCTATTGCTACCTTTACTATGAAAACTGAAGCGTCCTAATCACCCCGCCCCAGCCGAGGTAAACTCCCAGCTCCATTCCTCAGCAGTGGCATTCCAGAGCTGGAGCTGACTCTTTTGTATGATCACAGAGACCTAGGTATACACAAGGAAATTTCCAATGTATAGATGTAGCCTCACTGGATGAGTGGTGGGGGAAGGAAAAGCAAAAAGAGGGTAAAAAGAGAAAGCTTATAATGATGAATTATAATTCATCAAGGTGCCTGTGTCATCACAGATAACCTCACAACAACTGTATCAAATAGGTGGAATTTTCCCATTTCACAGATAAGATAACACCCAATGTCTTATAGAAACTTGAATAAAAATGGAAACCTAGCTTTGTCTTGACCTCATTACAGTTGTGCTTTCTATCATGAAACTGTATCTTTTTTTTTTTTTTTTTTTTTTTTTTTTGAGATGGAGTCTGACTGTCGTCACCCAGGCTGGAGTGCAGTGGCAAGATCTCGGCTCACTGCGAGATCCCCTGTTTAAGAGATTCTCCTACCTCAGCCTCCCGAGTAGCTGGGATTACAGGTGCCCACCACCACGCCAATTAAATGTTTTTGTATTTTTAGTAGGAACAGGGTTTTACCATGTTGGCCAGGCTGGTCTTGAACTCCTAACCTCAGGTGATCTGCCCACCTCGGCCTCCTAAAGTTCTGGGATTACAGGCGTGCGCCACTGTGCCCGGCCCTGAAAGTATATCTTTACTGCTGTTAAAGAGGTAAATGCAGGCACGATAAACATTTTAAAAGAGTTTATTTGAGCAAACAACATTTCATGGACTTGATAGCTTTAAACCAGAAGTGGTTCGGGAACTCCACCAAGAGAATCTATGGGGAGGCTTTTATAGGACAGACACAGAAGTAAAGCAAAGAAAACATTTGATTGGATACAATTATACAGTTGCCTTATTTGATTGATCTCCTGTGAAAGTTCATAGTTATAAAAGTTTGTTGGCTACTTCTGATTGGTTGAGCTTAAGTCCTGTTTTTCTTTAACACAGGCATTTCTAAGAGTTAGCTCAAGTTAAGTTTTCCTTATGTGTGCAAATCAAGAAAGGTTGAGTTCACTTATAAGGTCTAAGTGGTTTTGTCTTCTCAGGATTACTCAGGCCTCATCTCTATTTTACCTTACTTTAACCATGCCCAGCAGTAAACTAGTTAGGTTTCTTAAATTGACATAATGACCTAAATAGGCTGAACCTATACTCTAAATACCCCAGAACTTGTAGACTAATGCTTTTTAACTTTTGTAATTCTGGCCCACAGTAAGAACAAGGTTTTGTTTTGTTTTGTTTGGGACAGAGTCTTGCTCTGTTGCCAGGCTGCAGTACAATGGCGCAATCTTGGTTCACTGCAACCTCCGCCTCTCAGGCTCAAGTGATCCTCCTGCCTCAGCCTCCCGAGTAGCCAGGACCACAGGTGCCCACCACTACATCCAGCCAATTTTTTTTTTTTTTTTTTTTTTTTTGAGATAGAGTCTGTCTCTATCACCCAGGCTGGAGTGCAGTGGCACGATCTCGGCTCACTGCAAGCTCTGCCTCCTGGATTCAAGACAGTCTCCTGCCTCAGCCTCCCGAGTAGCTGGGACTACAGGCACCTGCCACCAAGTCTGGCTAATTTTTTTGTATTTTTAGTAGAGACAGGGTTTCACCGTGTTACCCAGGATGGTCTTGATCTCCTGACCTCATGATCTGCCCACCTCGACCTCCAAAAGTGCTGGGATTACAGGCGTGAACCACCGTGCCTGGCCCCTAATTTTTGTATTTTTTATAGAGACGAGGTTTCACCATGTTGGCCAGACTGGTCTTGAACTCCTGACCTCAGGTGATCCCCTTGCCTGGGCCTCCCAAAGTGCCAGAATTACAGGTGTGAGCCACTGTGCCTGGCCCTAAGAACAAGTTTTTACAAAGCAAGCCAGTGTAAACATTTATCTGTATATGTGTGTGTATATGTATATATGTGCTGTACATTTATCTGTGCAACAATATCATGGAGACTAATTTTCAATAAGTAACAGAGATTGCTACATTATCAATATTCTCAGTGAATGCATTGTGGTGATAGTTTTCACTCATTTGTGACAATAAATGTTTATTATGAGCCACAGAATTGATTCTGAAATCAACTTGTGGGTCTCTACTAGAAGTCTAGAAAAATCTTCTACATCACTTTCCTTGGAATTCACTCACCCACAGCAGGATGATTTCAATGAGCTGGATGAGATTCCTGACGGTAAGAGAAAAAGGGAAGTAGGATTCCGGTATACCCATCTTCAATGGAGTATCTACACTTCCCTTCCTTGAAGAACTTTGTGGGAATCAAATGGAGTATGATACAGATGAAAGGACTTTTAAAAAAATCAGTTTGGGTCTGGTGCAGTGGCTCACACCTGTAATCCCACCACTTTGGGAGGCTGAGGTGGGCGGATCACTTGAGGTCAGGAGTTCGAGACCAGCCTGGCCAACATGGTGAAATCCCGTCTCTACTAAAAATACAAAAATTAGCCTGGCGTGGTAGCATGCATCTGTAATCCTAGCTACTGGGGAGACTGAGGCACGAGAATCACTCGAACTCGGGAGGCAGAGGTTGCAGTGAGCCAAGATCATGCCACTGTACTACAGCCTGGGCAACAGAGTGAGACTCCATCTCAAAAGAAAAAAACAAAAAGATGTTAATATAAATCAGTTTGTTCTTACTTTAATTCTGCTCCACATAGCTGTGTTCACTTGGACTCATCATTCAAGTTCTCTGGAGCCCACTTCCTCATCTGTAAAATGAAGGATTTGACCTAGATCTTTTTCAAGGCCCTTTTCCATTTCCATGGGGTAGAATTCTAATATAAAACGTTCTTTGTAAATGATACCCTATATGACTCTGAAGTTGTGATGATGATGATGATGATGATGATGATGATGATGATGGCGATTTCTTTATAAGGAAATGACAACTTTGTTAAAAAGCCCCTGAAGGGGCAGGAGCCTTGGCTCACGTCTGTAATCCCAGCACTTTGGGAGGCTGAGGCGGGTGGATCACCTAAGATCAGGAGTTTGAGGCCAGCCTGGCCAACATGGTGAAATCCCATTTCTACTAAAAATCCAAAAATTAGCCAGGCATGGTGGCAGGCACCTGTAGTCCCAGGTACTTGAGAGGCTGAGGCAGGAGAATTACTTGAACCTGGGAGGTGGAGATTGCGGTGAGCCAAGATCGGGCCACTGCACTCCAGCCTGGGCAATAGAGCCAGACTCTGTCTCAAAAAAAACAGAGATAAAAAGCCCCTGAAGGAACTTTTAGCAGAAAGGACTGACAAGTGACATTAACTAAAAGAGAAAAGAGTCAATCTTGGGAGTGGTAATCAGATCATGTTGAGTTAACACATGGAAATTGGTAAGTAAAAATTAGCTGGGACTACAGGCCACCTGCTGCCACGCCCAGCTAATTTTTGTATTTTTAGTAGAGACGACCATGTTGGCCAGGATGGTCTCAAACTGCTGACCTCAGATGATCCTTCTGCCTTGGCCTCCCAAAGTGCTGGAATTACAGGAATGAGCAACCACGCCCATCCTCAAATTTCACATTCTATGTATAGGCATCAACATTTCTCCAAAAACATTATCTCATTTCCCTATCCATTAAGAAGCACCAGGAAAAACATGGTAAATATCTAAAATAGGTTGATTTCTATAAGTGCCAAAATGCTGGCTAAGGTTTAATTGTATCTATCTATCTATCTATCTATCTATCTACCTATCTATCTATCTATAGATATATAATTATAAATATAGATACCTATATAGATATCTATATAGATATATTTTTTGAGATGGACTCTTGCTCTGTTGTTCAGGGTGAGTGCAGTGGCACGATCTCAGCTCACTGCAACCTCCACTTCCCAGGTTCAAGTGATTCTCCTGCCTCAGCCTCCCAAGTAGCTGGGACTACAGGTGTGTGCCACCATGCCTGGCTAAGTTTTGTATTTTTAGTAGAGACGAGGTTTTGTCATGTTGGCCAGGCTGGTCTTGAACTCCTGGCCTCAGTGATGGCCTGCCTCAGTCTCCCAAAGTGCTGAGATTACAGGTGTGAGTCACCATGCCCGGCCAGTTTAATTACACTGATGCGGGTATGTGTTGTCACTAAACTGTACATGTCTTTAGATGACCCTGAAACATACTATAACCTGTGAAGAAGCAGGTGGCAATTAGTGTGGCCTTGCCTCATCTTGGATGGGGAAACTAACACCATGTCAAATGCTTTGCCCCAGGTCATCTGATGAGTCAAGAAGAAAATGATTCTGGATTGGTGCTGGAGAGTCAGGCTTCATCCTAATCCCCAGCCCCCACTGCCCGGCTTGCCTGGCTCCTTGCTGGGTCATTTGCTGGAAAGTGTTTATGCAGAGAACAGGCTGCCTCTTGGAAGCAGCACAGTCCTCTGCATCTTCTTAAATTTAAGGCAGGAGAATTTCTTGAACCCAAGAGGCGGAGGTTGTAGTGAGCCGAGATCATGCCACTGCACTCCAGCCTGGGCGACAGAGCGACAGAGCAAGACTCTGTCTCAAAAAAAAAAAAAAAAAAACAAAAAAAGTATCACATGGTGAATAAATTGAAATATACCAATACGGTCAACTATAAAGGCTATTTATCTTTTCCTATCATTTACTTATATTTATTTCTTTATAGAAATGACAATTAAAAAAAAAACTCATCAGCTTTAACTGAATTTATTTTTATTCAAAGTATCACAGAGCACGAGGGAGCCTTGAAAACCCATCTGGCCTAACTCCGGCATCAGCCTAGGAAAGCACAAGACTTTGGCTGTATTGACTCATATAGTTCAGTGCTCTTTCTACTTCAACACAATGCCTCAATGCTATTAAGGAGAAATGTAATAATTCTTTTGGTTTCCTTTCACAAACATTATCATCAGGGACTCTGTGCAGTGGCTCATGCCTGTAATCCCAGCACTCGGGGAGACCAAGGAGGGAGGCTCCCTTTAGCCCAGGAGTTTGAGACCAGCTTGGGCAACAGCAAGAGATTCTGTCTCTACAAAAAATAAAAAAAAAAAAAATTA
Source organism: Papio anubis (assembly GCF_008728515.1). Lineage (NCBI taxonomy): Eukaryota > Metazoa > Chordata > Mammalia > Primates > Cercopithecidae > Papio > Papio anubis. The sequence continues at coordinate 114,324,109 of NC_044981.1, read as the reverse complement.
GTCTGGTGGAGCAGTGTGCCTATGGTCCCTGCTACTCAGTGAACTATGATTGCACCACTGCATTGTAGCCTGGGTGACAGAGCAGGACCTTGTCTCTAAAAAAATTTTTTAAACACACATTTTTTTCTTTCTTTCTTTTTCTTTTTCTTTTTTTTTTTTTTTTAGAGACAGAGAGTCTTCCTCTGCCACCCAGGCTGGAGTGCAGTGGCAGGATCTCACTGCAACCTTTGCCTCCTGGGTTCAAGCAATTCTCGTACCTCAGCCTCTTGAGTAGCTGGGATTACAGGCATGCTCCAACAACTCTTGCTATTTTTTTTTGTTTGTTTGTTTTTGTTTTTTGTATTTTTAGTAGAGACGGGGTTTTGCTGTGTTGACCAGGCTGGTCTCAGATCCTGGCCTCAAGTGATTTGCCCACTTCAGCCTCCCAAAGTGCTGGGATTACAGGCGTGAGCCCCTACACCAGCCAAAAACACACAAAAATTATCAGGGCTTGTGTTTATATTTAGTTACTTTTGAAAATGTTTTTACATTTTGAACATTCCTGTAAGGACTATTCACCCATTGCATTGATTGGTGCTCGCAGCACTTAATGCTTGAGCAAGCGGAATTCAAGGACATGCTCTTACCCCCTTTCTTTTAGTGGACTCAGAAGGAAAACAAAACAAAACAAAACAAAAAACCCTCACAATCAACAAGAAACAGGAGAGGCCTCAAAACAAGCAAGGACTCTCTCGCTGGGGCATCTCACTTTCTTTTTTTTCTTTTAAACCACAAGGTCCTAACAGAGGAGCAAACTCCATGTGGTTTCTTAACTGTTTCAAAAGTGCTCAATCACCAAATCGAATGTGACGTGCATTGTCACCTTCCAGGAAAACTCTGAGTGGTTTTGAAAGGCAGAATCACAAAAGGGAAAATCACCTCTCCAGGGCTATTTCCCTTATAAAATAAATCCGTCCTGGAGCTTCTCCTTGGAAAAACACACACAGGGCCCCAAGTGTGTGTAGGCTGAGTGGCTGCACAGTCATTTGAATTTAGTTTCGAAAATAGCCCTTCCCTGTGTCCCTAATGTAAAGGAATAATTAAAACCCAAAGCCCATTTCCCCTAATTAGCCGAAAGCCCTAGCAATGCATGGCATTGTGAGCATTCGGGAGCCAAAATGCACCCACTCATAAAAAATGATCCAAACAATGGCTCGTGCCCAAGCTTTCACACTCGTTTTGCAGAGAATTCTTGGCTGGCAGAGGCAGGGTTGTAATTCCTTGGGTCGCTTGACTTCACGAGGGGCGAGGTGTGCATTGTGGCGACACGGACTACTTGTGAAGCCTTTGGGCGGCAGTCGCTTAAAGATTAACTTTCTCGGGTTTCCGTGACCAAAAGCGTTTCCGTGAATAGCGTGATTGGAAACTTGTGCGGGCCGGAGACCGCGGCGCGGCTGCTCTTTCAACAGGCGATTTGTTCTCCTGTCCGAGGCTCATTTCCATGCAAAGAGCCTGACATCAGAGCACCTTTTGTTGCTAAACGCTTTCTTTAGCCTCGAGGGGAGAGTCATGTGGAGCTGGAAGAGCTCATTTTGAAGAGAGGGGTCCCGGGGAGCTCCCTCCAAGATACCGAGGCGCCGCGGCCACCCCTGCAGGGTCCTGCCAAGACTTGCTAGAACGAACGAGTCGCGTGCCTTAGTTAGTTGGTTCCCGTAACAGGAAGAGACGCCTTTGCAGTGGGTTTAATTGCTTCTGGGCCGAGCGAATTCCCCGCCGTACAACTCAGTGGTGCGGACTTTTCCTCCTGCTACCCTGTTGCTGCGCGGAGCGGGGTTGGAAAGTTTCTGGAGTTGTCAGTCGCGCAGCCCGTGGCCACCTAGAGCCGAGGTGTGGGCGCCTGCGAGGGGCCCCCGCGGGGTGGCCGGGGCCGCCGGGGCATGCAGCGCGGGGGCGCGGCTCGGTGACGCCGCGGGCGGGGACCCGGCATCCGGGCCGGCTGCGCGCGGGTGCTGGGCGAGGGCGCCGCGGGGACCGGGACGCACGGCCCGCGCGCGGGACACTGCCATGGAGGACGCGGGAGCGGCTGGCCCGGGGCCCGAGCCGGAGGCCGAGCCCGCGCCGGAGCCAGAACCGGAGCCCGAGCCTGGCGCTGGCACGTCCGAGGCGTTCTCCCAACTCTGGACCGATGTGATGGGCATCCTGGTGAGTTACCTGGGGAGGGGGCGGCGCAGGAAGCGCAGTTCGCAGCAGCCCCTCTGAAGACGGGGCTCCCTTCTCGCCCACCCACTGGGCAACCCACTCCGCAGAGGCGTCCTTCTCTGGCTGTAGTTCTTAGGGTGCTAAATACACACGGTATAGGGTTTCAAACCCTAATTAAAAAATAACCAGCCACAGGTCCCGTCAAAAGGTATTTTTTCAACAATCGGGTATGATATTCAACAATTTAATCTGGGACACCTGCTGAGATGTTGGTGTGGAACAGGCGAGAAAGAAGAAGCCTTCAAAGAGTAGTTGTAAATAAATATTTGGTTGATGCTGGATTAGGGAAAAGGCTGATGTTACTGATGTTTATCTCTTCACCATTTGTTGTGTGACCACAAGAGGGAAAACAAACATTTCCTTACTCAGAACTACCAAAATGTTCACCTACTTTTTTTTTTTTTTTGCAGTTTTTCAGTTTGTGGAGTTACAGGATATTTGTTTTATATGTTTGGGGCTAAAACAATAGGACTTATTTTGCTAAATCTGTGCTGTCATGTATTTTGAAATGTCCAGTGACTAAAACCGCCCCTGGATTTGGCATAGTTTTTGGGAAGCAGTACTTCTGTATGGAGGATGAAATTTTAACCTGCTCAGGGTTGAATACCTTGGGGAAGTAATAGATTTGCTTTGGTGGAGCTCTAGTCAGGCAGGTAGACTAGAATCGGATGGGTGAGGGTTATTACAGTCAGATATCTTAATCCATACATAAAAGACTCTCGGAAAAGGCTCTAGATTTGCTTTGAGATCTTATATTTTTTGAACGGGAGGAGATGGAGTGAAAGAAGTTCTTCTTTGGGAATGATAAACCGTGTACAGTTTTTAGCACAGTGATTAAACTCTTGGGCTTCAGTTATAGTAGGCCAAATGCCAGCTCTCCAACTGACTGTTTACATGATCTTGGTCAAGTTATTCAACCTCTCTGATCCTCAATTTCATTACCTGAAAATTGAAGACAAGAAGACTTGCTTCTTGGGGTTTCTGAGATTTAGCTGGGTTGATGTGTGTATCAAGTACTCAACAGACTGTCTAGCATATAGTAGAGCCTCAGTAAATGTAGCTCTCTTTCAGGTTTTGTTTGTTTCCTTCAAACAGTCTCCTGTCTCTTCCTTCTAGACATGCTAAAAGCCCAGTTACTCCATTTTCAGGTGACCATTGGTATTTATGATTCTTACTGTACAGAGAACCAGCGAGGGTTGGTTAAAGATTTCTATCTGCTCTTGTCACTCTCCAGTATTGAAAAATGTATATAAATATGCATACGGTGTACATTTACATATTATATATAGCATATATATATAATATACCTACATCTAATATATATTTTAGATTTAAAAGGTTTTGTTTTTGCATTTTCTGAACTATACAGGTGAATATGATCCTTCACTGAAGTTCCAGAAAACCCAATGGACATTTGAAAGTTGTGATAAACTGTTTTTTTCTTTTTTTCTTTCTTTTTTTTTAATTTGGGATGGAGTCTTGCTGTGTTGCCCAGGCTGGGGTGCAGTGGCACAATCTCAGCTCACTGCAACCTCCGCCTCCTGGGTTCAAGCAATTCTCCTGCCTCAGCCTCCTGAGTAGGTGGGATTACAGGCACGCAATGCCATGCCTGGTTAATTTTTGAATTTTTATTAGAGACGGGAGTTCACCATGTTAGCCAGGCTGGTCTCGAACTCCTGACCTCGTGATCCACTCACCTCGGCTTCCCAAAGTGCTGGGATTACAGCATGAGCCACCGCGCCCGGCCTATAGACTGTTTTTAAGTTATCTTGTTATTTCTTGCCTAGACCCAGCTCTAAGTTTTCAGTCACTGAGGAAATTGGTTTGATAATATCCCATTGTATCCCTTACTCTAGGGCATTGGGCTGGGGGCGGGGAGGGTCAGGGGCCTGCTGAAATGAAAGTTGGGCTGAGGGTTCTTTTGGGGAAGAGGGTTGGCCGGTGGCATTTTCTGCAGATTTGCTTTCCCTTCCCTGGCAGATTCCAGCACTGTTGGGTCAGTTGTAGTCAAGTGTTCTTTGGCTGAGTTAAAAGATGGGGTGGGGCTTCAGAAGCTCAAACCTGCTATTGAAAGGGCAGATGCAGGAGCAAAGAAAATATGTACCTCAGCTAATCATTCAGTATCAGGCTGGGAAGAACGTGAAGCCTGTCCCAGACAGGTTGTGTCTGCTCTTGTTTTCCCCTTGTTTATCTGGGGTAAATGGGCATGGAGATTGTTCCTTAGTAAAGTTCAGAGGAAGACATGGCTTACTGCTCCTTTGTAGATGCCTTGTAGGGAGACACTAGGCTAAAAGGGGGGGAAAGCTGTCATCCAAGTGTTTATACAAACTGCGTCTTCGGGGATATACATCAAGACACAAAATTGACAGTTGACTTTATTCTCGCTGAAACAAGAGACACCATTTCCTTCCTTTTTTATTTAAAATATGAGATTTTGCAATCATCTATCAATCTAGACAGGTGAAGTGACTTGGCCAATGCCACATACCTTGTTAGTGACAATGTTAGACTTGTCCCAAGTCGCTGGCCCCACCAGTAGGGATCCTGATGTCATGACGCTCCATAGTTAACTATCTCAGATGAACTCAGTAGAAATGTAATTCAGTATGTTTAGAAATCCTATGTGTTTTAAGTAAAATGTGACTTACAAGATTCTTTTTCCATACTGAATTTGAAGAGGAGAGTAGAGGTAGTCAGGAAATTACACGTCTGAACATTATCCTTAACAGATTTCAGACACAGTTCTATTTTACTTTTTCAGATTCTTCTGATTGTGGAAATCAAACCACACAGCCTATCAATACTGTGTGTGGAAATTTGAAATGACACAACTCACAGCTTAGTAGGTAAAAACATTTTTAGGTGAATGAGCACTATTGAGCAGTTGTCCCCCAGGGGATTTTGTTGATTATAACCCAGTGAAAGTATTGCCCCAGAGTCATGGATCTCAGTAAATACAGGATGGTTGTTTGAGTTCATTAGGACACATTTTGCATTTAGATTAATTCAGTCCATGCACAGTTAAGTACCAAATAGTTGCTTTCAGATAATTGTTAACAAAGTGCTCGTTTAGAAAAGAAATAATAGTATAATTTACAGCATGAAAATGTTTGAGCAGTGCTAGAATAAATAAATTCTAATAAGTGAATATATAAATGGATATCGAATTAAGAGGAAACAAGCTTGCAAAAAAAAAAAAAAAAATTACTAGATTGTGAGTGCCTGGAGGGCAGGGTCAGTGTCTTACTCATTTTTCTATCTCCAGTGCTCCTGACTTAACTGGGTGCTGAGAACATGGCTTTGTTGAATGAAAAAGGAAAAAAAAAAAAGTATGTATTTCTTAAATGCAGGAATCACATCAAAACATTGTTTTGTCAAGACACATGTGCCTGCTGTAATATAATGGGGTGTATTTACAAAGATGTGAATAAATTCTGCTCTGGCTGAAACTACATTTTGGGCAGTTTCATCATGCAAATTAAAATCCCCGTGCTTCCACTGGAAACTAATGGTAAATTGCAACATGTTTGTAAGCAACATGTTTGTAAGCCCTGAGCTGTGAAACCTTGGTGTTCTTGTGAAATGTTCCATTCTTTTCACTAACACTACAACATGTGGTAGGCCAGGGTTTTCAAAGCATGTCACCTTTCCCTATGACATATATAGACTTCTATTGAGAAGCGCAAAACTGAGTTAGAATCCTGTGGAATTTTACCCTTTTTTCTTTACTCCATAGTTGGCAGACATAGCATTCCTTTTGTTAGATAGGGGAGGGAAGTTGTTTTTAAGAGCAGGAATTGCTAAGGTTGTTAGATACAGTTAGGTGGGCTAGATCCTTTTTTTCAGGACTGATTTATCCATTTGGTAAATTGTCATGGTTCTTCAGCTTCTGCCTACAGGATTTGGGGACTTCTAAGGCGAAGCCCAGCCTTTAAATCTGCTTGTTAACTGGGAAGGGGGTTAGTAAGTGCCTATTGTTTGCAGGATCCTGCAAGATGCACCTCCCCCAAACCTGAAATTTCCTCTGTTTTTGCTTTGTTTCTACAATTTACACCCATTTCCCAGCATGCTTAGAAAACATCCATTGTATAGAGATACTCCAAACCTTCCCCTACTTTAATTCCTGTGCAAGCTGCAGAAAGGCATGCATCAGTCCACAGAACTGTTATATTCATCCTATCTTACTATTTACTCCATTCCTAAAAAATTAACAAGAAAACCCATAAAACAAACAAACAAAATGTCTCCCTCCTTTCCTTTGTTGTTTTAGGCCAAGTGTGGGAGAAGGGGAGATGTTAGTGAGATCCTGAGGGGGTTTTAAAATGCTCACTCCTTTGAAAGCAGTTCATTTACTTGTTCTCTTGGGAGGTGTCCTGAGTTGTGCCTATCAGCTAATGACTTAATTAATTTTACGTCTTGGAATTTGAGAGTCAAGCCCATTTCAAATATTCTGACTTCATCTTAATTTTATGATGTTCCTTTTAGCGCACTGAAGAAAGCCTTGTGGCCTTTCTACGTGCAGAAGTTGCAGGGTTATTTTATATAGTGGAAGGGACTGAAGCGCCCTTGGAAATGCACCCTCAACTCTCATTTAGAGAGGACGGTTTGGAGGGCTTCTGGGTGTAAAAGACTTGCTCAAGGTAACCGAGAGGAGGCAGAACTCAGGCGTATGGATGTTCACTTCTTTGCCAAAGACTAAGTCAGTGGCTTTCATAATTTTATGTATTCATTTATTTATTTTTGGGAAGGAGTCTCACTCTGTCTCTCAGGCTGGAATGCAGTGGTGCAATCTCCGGTCACTGCAACCTCTACCTCCCACGTTCAAGCGATTCTCCTGCCTCAGCCTCCCAAGTAACTGGGATTACGGGCATCTGCCATCACGCCCGGCTAATTTTTGTATTTTTAGTAGAGACGGGGCTTAGGCTGGTCTTGAATCCCTGGCCACCCACCTGGGTCTCCCAAAGTGCTGGGATTACAGGCATGAGCCACTGCGCCTGGCCGGCTTTGATAATTTTGGTTGGGGTTGCGGAATCTTTTCCTGCTAAAGGAGACGCCTTGAGCTTAAGTGACCTTCTTCCATAATTCCCTTCTCCTGCCTCTCTGCCTTTATTTGCTGTTCTCTACCTTGTCTTTCTTTTGCTCAGCCATACAACCCTTCCCTCTGCCACCTGGCTTCTTACTGAGGTCCTTTGCATGCAGCTTTGTGGGGACTGAGTGGGAGGCCGTGCTCCTGTGTAGAGTCCCAGGGCTGTGCTGGGTCCTTCGCATACATTTTCTTACTTGATCCTCGTAGGAGGTGTGGCCAGTGAATATTCTTGTCCTCGGTTTACAGTTCAGATGTAAATGTCTGTGTCCTAAGTCATGCAGATGGTAGATAGGGAAGCTGAAAGTTGAATCATGCATTTCCCTGAAACCGACTCCCATTTGCAATTGTATATAGTTCATTCTTTCACACATCTCATTCAGACATTTAATGGCTGCTAATTTTTGTTTGTTTGTTTAAGTTATTGAGCTATTAGCAATACCTGCCCTTGACTTCTACAAAGGGTTAGTTTTGCTGCAAAAGCCTCAGCCCCACGGTCGGTCGCTGAGTATATACCCAACTTCACAGGATGGTGGGCAGAGCGCCCGGAAGGCGGTGGGATCCCTTCGCTCAGGATCACAGCCTGGGAGGGTCTGGGCGGGCCACTACCAGACATACCTTTGGATTTGGGCCCTGAGGGATAAGTAGGAGTTCCCAGAGAGTTCTTTTCTAGTGAGAGGGATAAAAAGGAAGGTTCGAGGAGGGCCCTTCCCGGCAGAGCAAAGAGGGACAAAGGTGGAAGGGCACAGATCTCCCAGATATGGGTGTTGATGTGGCTGGATAAGGTTTGTGGTTGCCGGTGAAAGAGGCTATCGGGCATGGGACCTAATTACTTCTGTGTTTTGGAAAAGTAACTTCTTTCATTCTTTTTCTTTCTTTCTTTCTTTTTTTTTTTTTTTTTTTTTTTTGAGTGAGTCAAATTCTGTTGCCCAGGCTGGAGTTACAGTGGTGCGATCTCGGCTCACTGCACCCTCCGCCTTCCAGGTTCAAGCGGTTCTCCTGCCTCAGCCTCCCAAGTGGCTGGGATTACAGGTGTCCGCCACCACACCCAGCTAATTTTTGTATTTTTACTAGAGATGGGTTTTCACCATGTTGTCCAGGCTGATCTTGAACTCCTGACCTAAGGTGATCTGCCTGCCTCCCAAAGGGCTGGGATTACAGGCGTGAGCCACCACGCCCACCCTGCCGGAAAAGTAACTTTTGTAGGCAATGGGGTGGCAATGAGGTTGGAAGGAAGGAGACTACTTTAGTGATTCAGACAGGGATGGTGAGAGCTCTAACCAGATGTTTGTGCGTCATGTCATTACCTGTCCTCTGGCTTCCTGAGGCCCAACACTTTGTGCAGTGTCTAAAGTAATCAAGACTGCTCCATGGTAACTTTCTTTTGATAATTCTTTTATGCTTAGAGTGGGCTGAGTTAATACAAGACATTTTAGAGATGTCGTATGTCTTGTGATTTTCTTTCTTTCTCTTTCTTTCTTTCTTTTTCTTTCTTTCTTTCTTCCCTTCCTTCTTTCATCCCTTCTTTCTTCCTTCCTTTCTTCCTTCCTATCTTCCTTCCTTCCTTCCTTCCTTCCTTCCTTCCTTCCTTCCTTCCTTCCTTCCTTCCTTCCTTCCTTCCTTCCTTCCTTTCTTTCTTTCTTTCTTTCTTTCTTTCTTTCTTTCTTTCTTTCTTTCTCTCTTTCTTTCTTTCTTTCTCTCTTTCTCTCTCTTTCTCTCTTTCTCTTTCTCTCTCTCTCTCTCTCTTTCTCTCTTTCTCTCTTTTCTTTCTTTCATCTTGCTCTCGCCCAGGCTGGAGTACAATGGCACGATCTCGACTCACTGCAAGCTCCGCCTCCTGGGTTTACACCATTCTCCTGCCTCAGCCTCCCGAGTAGCTGGGACTGCAGGCGCCCGCCACCACGCCCGGCTAATTTTTTGTATTTTTAATAGAGACGGGGTTTCACCATGTTAGCCAGGATGGTCTCGATCTCCTGACCTCATGATTCGCCTGCCTCGGCCTCCCAAAGTGTTGGGATTACAGGCATGAGTCACCAAGCCCAGCTGATTTTCTTTCTTTCTAAAGGAAAAAGTGGCCAGGCACAGCGCCTCATGCCTGTAATCCCACCACTTTGGGAGGCCAAGGCTGGAGGATCGCTTGAGGCCAGGAGTTAGACCAGTCTGCATAACATAGTGAGACCTCATCTGTAATTCTTATTAAATAAAAAAGAAAAAAAGTACCTATCCATGTATATATGTATAAATATTTACATACCTGTCTCTCTATACTGATAGAATATGGTTCCTTAAAAGGGGGAATTACTATGTATAACAATATACACACCACTGTAAGATCTTTAAATCTTTCTTTTAAAAGCTAATTGTAGAGTACAGTGAAATAGTGGGAAATATGTAGTCAATGCAAATTGATTCGTTTGCAAATCGATAGCTCAATTTTACAAAGGATGTAAGAGGAAAACTATCATTTATCTAATGTATCCTTTTTAAGCGTGCTGTGATGCTACCTGATTGCTTCCTGTTTAAGATTTGACTGTCCTAATCCCACTGTAATAGATGATGTGCCTACCCGTGGTTGACACACATTCTTGTCATTAGTAAAAATGAAATTGGTCTCAAACGAGTGAATCTAAATGGACAAAGACTGACTCTCACAGTCAGTGATACCATTTAATACCTGTGAGTACGGACTAAGACTACACGAATTAACTAAACCTTCAGACTAGTTTTGAGATAAAATGTATTTTCGTGACTACATAAATTGTCATTTTTCAAATGATATGCTTATCTATTTATTAATTCACGTTTGTAACAAGACCTGAAAATGATAGGTCTGTTCCTCATTAGCTTTGCTCCTAGCCAGATCTCGAACATCCCTTCTTTTGCTCTCTGAAGTGTTTCACTGGGCAGCATTAATTCTTTATGAGGAGAGACGCCTCATAGAGATAACCTATCTTGTCTCTTTCCTGCCATGTCAAGTCATGTAATACAGACGTCTCCATCCTGGAGACTGGATATCCAGGCATTATGGTAGCTCTGAGACTCAGAAGACAAACGCTTCAGAAAGGGGTAGTTTTTCCTTTCCGTAATAGTAGTTTTTTCTTTTCTGAAAGGCTCCTCTATGGCTTTCAACATGATTGGTGAAAATGGAAATGTATTTGTATTTATGTTTGCTTTTCAAGATGATAGGTGAAAACGGAAATATATTTGTATTTATGTTTGCTCTTCAGACTAAGGTTCTCTGTGTTCACAGAGATACGTTGCAGTTCTCCTTGGGTGTCTGATACAAGTTCTATTCGTGGTTGATTTTGATGTTTCAATTCACTATTTACTAGTTTCGTTTTGCAGCAAGTAGTGAGTGAGGAAGTTTCCATGTGTCCACCCATCACTCTGCCTGGTTGTGGCTTCATTCTTTCTCCTAGCATGAGGTAATAAGAAAGAAAAGAAATGCATTATGAGAATAACACGATTTTTAAGTAAAGAGCCATTGAGGAGCAGAATAAGAAATCTTGGGATATCCCCGAGCCCTAGTTACCCACTCCCCGCCTTTTTTTTTTTTTTTTTTTTTTGAACTTCCCTTAATCCAGTAAGACCTAGTTTCCTTTAAAATTTATCCTAAACACCCTTGACTTTGTTGACTTTAATATAATTTTGTATTGGTCTTGCTATCAGCCAACAATTTTTTTTTAACCTAGACCTAAAACATGTTTATGTGCTGTTTGTGTGTGTGTGTGTGTGTGTGTGTGTGCGCGCGCGCTTTAAAAATATAGTGTTTCAACATTAAATTATTTGTAGAAGAAAGGAATATTCTAGTTCAAGAATATGTATCTTTGCTATACCAGTTTGTCTTTGTTTTGGTAGGAATTTAAAGACCTCCTTCGTAAAATAAACCATTAGCAACTTTGTAGCATTCCTTGTTTGGAAATGCCCAGTCTTTAAAAAAAAGTTTTGAAAGAGAAGAGTAACAACCTTAATCTGTGAGTTAAAACATTTAGAAACAAACAAAGTTAATTGAAAGTCTCTTAGAAAACTGAAAGGTAGAATAGTAAAGTAGTTAAGAGCAAAGGAACTATTTTAGATTGTTTGAGTTCAAATTGTGGCTTCAGCCCTTACTGGACATGTGACCTGGGTGAGTTATTTAATTATTCTGTACCTCAGTTTCCTTATCTGTAAACTGAGCTGGACAGCCACCCCATCACTGGGTTCTCATGAGGACTATTTAAATAACAAGAACAAAGGCCGGGTGCAGTGGCTCATGCCTGTAATCCCAGCATTTGGGGAGGCCAAGGCAGTGGATCACCTGAAGTCAGGAGTTCGAGACCACCCTGGCCTACACAGTGAAACCCCATCTCTACCAAAAATACAAAAATTAGCTGGACATAGTGGCAGGCGCCTGTAATTCCAGCTACTCGGGAGGCTGAGGCAGGAGAATCGCTTGAACCCAGGAGGTGGAGGTTGCAGTGAGCCAAGATCATACCACTGTACTCCAGCCTGGAAGACACAGCGAGACCTCTTCTCAAAAATAAATAAATAAATAATGAGAACTGTGCATGACATACGATGAACAGTTCATAAATGTGAATTATTGGTTGGGTGTGGTGGCTGACGCCTGTAATCCCAGCACTTTGGGAGGCTGAGGCAGGTGGATCACCAGTCAGGAGTTCAAGACCAGCCTGGCCAACGTGGCGAAACCCCGTCTCTACTAAAAATACGAAAATTAGCCGGGCGTGGTAGTGGGCACCTGTAATCCCAGCTAGTTGGGAGGCTGCAGCAGGGAGAATTGCTTGAACCTGGGAGGCCAATGCTGCAGTGACCCGAGATCGCGCCACTGTACACTAGCCTGGGTGACAGAGCAAGACTCTGTCTCAAAAGAAAAAAAAAATGAGTTATTATTAACTACTAACAATAGTTGAATCTCTTTAGTTAGAATATGAATTAATATGTCTTTATTTTAATCTTTTTAATTTTTAATTTTTAATTTTTCAAAGACAGGGTCTCCCTGTGTCACCCAGGCTGGAGTGCAGTGGTATGATCAAGGCTCACTGCTGCCTTGCCTTCCTGTGCTCAAGGGATCCACCTGCCTCAGCCTCCCAGTAGCTGAGACTACAGGCGCGCATTACCACACTCAACTTATTATATTTTTCTAATTTTTTCTAGCAATGGGAGTCTCTTTTTGTTGCACAGGCTGGTCTTGAACTCTTGGCCTCAAGCAGTCCTCCCATCTTAACTTCCCAAAGTGATGGGATTACAAGTGTGAACCACTGCGTCACTAATTTTTCATTTTTAAGTGAAGGGATGATGTTCTGATTCTACATGTTTAAGATCGATTGACTTTTTTTTTTTTTTTTTTTTTGAGACAGAGTCTTGCTCTGTCTCTCAGGCTGGAGTGCAGTTGATTTGATTGAGGTAATATGCCCTTTTTAATATGTAGCTTAAAAATAAATACATAAATTGCTTCAAAGTATTAACCTTCAGATTACATATCAAGAAATATGTGTTTAAAATATTTTCTATACTTGCAAGAGAAAAGGGCTGGGTACAGTGGTTCACTCCTGTAATCCCAGTGCTTTGGGAGGCCAAGGCAGGAGAATTGCTTGAGGTCAGGAGTTCAAGACTGGCCTGAGCAAGATGGAGAGACCACACCTCTACAAAAAAATTTTAAAAAATTAACCAGGCATGTACCTATAGTCCCAGCTACTTGGGAGCCTGAGTCAGGAGGATCCCCTGAGCCCATGAGGTTGAGGCTGCAGTGAGCTGTGATGGCACCATTGTACTCCAGCCTGGGTGATGGTGCAAGACACTGTGTCAAAACAAAACAAAACAGAACAAAAAAGAAAGAAAAAAAGAGAGAAAATATGAATGCTTTTGAATAGCCAAGATTTTGTGAAAGCAAGAAAATACTTGTAATAAAAATTTTCTGTTTAAATGGTACCCACATTGCTATTTTTAGTTTTTTTATGTGTCGGTCTAAGTGACACAATAACATAAGAGAGCTTTTGAATAGTTTACTTATTTAAAAACATGTAAAATATTACAAGCATTCACTTAACTCATGATTTCATTTTTTGAGTGATGGATTCATGAATGTACTAAATCGGTTTTTATAATCCTGATTGTTTGGTTTTTTGTTTTGTAGACTATTTTCCCAGGGTTTCATTCAGTTAGCTATTTTTTGTGAGCTGTTTTCTGCAAATTACTCACTGTGGATTTTTGAGCTTTAATTAGGAGTCTTAGGTTTCCAGTCAAGAATTTCTAAAGCCATCATATAACGATGGCCCCACCAGACTTAATGAAAAACTTGACCACACTTTTCAGTAAGAATATGGCAGAAAATGGGACTCGTTGTGTTTTGAGGAAGAACTATAAGCCTGTAATGAATAAACCTGCCACTTTCATTTTATTTTATTTTATTTTATTTTATTTTATTTTATTTTATTTTCCCACAAGATGGAGTCTTGCTCTGTCACCCAAGCTGGAGTGCAGTGGCACGATCTCAGCTCACTGCAACCTCTGCCTCCTGGGTTCAAGCAATTCTCCTGCCTCAGCGTCCTGAATAGCTGGGATTAGGGGTATGTGCCACCACCACCGGCTGATTTTTGTATTTTAGTAGAGATGGGTTTTCACCATGTTGGCCGGGCTGGTCTTGAACTCCTGACCTCAGGTAATCCACCCACCTCTGCCTCCCAAAGTGCTGGGATTACAGGCATGAGCCACTGTGCCCGGCCAAACTTGCCACTTACGTAAATTGTTATTTTGGGATAATTTTGTTATGAATCTAAAGAGAGCCTACAGGAATTGGAAATCTTTGGGAAAGTCTGTAAAGACCATAAACATTTATTCTGAAAAGGTAAAACATTTCATTTTTAAGGCTCATTTTATTGTGACTTACAGTTTTTCTAAAAAACTTTCTCAGAATGTATGGCATTAATATGTAGTCTACTGGGGTATGGTCATTACTGCCTTCTGCAACGTGTTGATGTAACTCACCTAACATGTGGCGCCCAGGTGGTGATTTACTGGAAGAGCGTCATAACACTGATGTGTAGTAGCAGTTTGCCTTGATTAGGTTATGAAGAAAATGTCAACTAGTTACCCCACATTAACGTTTTGTATCAAGAACTCTTTGATGCCGGGTGCGGTGGTTCATGCCTGTAATCCCAGCACTTTGGGAGGCCGAGGTGGGCGGATCACGAGGTCAGGAGATCGAGAGCATCCTGGCTAACACAGTGAAACCCCGTCTCTACTAAAAATACCAAAAATTAGCCAGGCATGGTGGCAGGTGCCTGTAGTCCCAGCTACTCGGGAGGCTGAGGCAGGAGTATGGCGTAAACCCGGGAGGTAGAACTTGCAGAGAGCTGAGATTGCACCACACCACTGCACTCCAGCCTGAGCGACAGAGCGAGACTCCGTCTCAAAAAAAAAAAAAAAAAAAAAAGAATTCTTTGGTTTGTCATGCCCCTGAGTGGCTGCATATTCTGTGTCTGGGTCTTTAGAAAGCAGGATCCCTTCTCTAGTGGAAGAGCTTCCACAGAGACCAGGAGGGGAGACAAATAGAATGAACACATGCCCTAAACCTTAAGAGAAAGGTCACATCCCTTAATCTAAGAAGTGCTGCTCTAGAGATTAGCATGATCATATTTACATTGGTATTATTTCTTGCACTTCATATGTACTTTTACATATGCTGATGGGTTTTATTTTATTTTATGTGAATACAGGTTAAAAAAATTCAACAGTTTTTGGGGAACAGGCCAGGTAGTATGTGGTTACATGAATAAGTTCTTTAGTGCTAATTTCTGAGGTTTTAGTAAACCCATCACTTGAGTAGTGTACACTGCACTCAATGTGTAGTCTTTTATACCTCACCCTCTTCCACGCTTCCGCACAAGTCCCCAAAGTCCATTGTATACTTCGTTTTTTGTTTGTTTGTTTGTTTTTGAGATAGAGTCTTGCTCTATCCCCCAGGCTGGAGTGCAGTGGCGTGATCTCTGCTCACTGCAGCCTCTGCCTCCCAGGTTCCAGTGATCCTCCTGCCTCAGCCTCCTGGGTAGCTGGGATTACAGGCACACACCACTACACCTGGCTAATTTTTGTATTTTTAGTAGAGACAGAGTTTCACCATGTTGGCCAGGCTGGTCTCGAACTCCTGACCCCAGGTGATCTGCCCACCTCAGCCTCCCAAAGTGCTGGGATTACAGGTATGAGCCACCACACACAGCCCATTGTATCATTCTTATGCCTTTGCTCCTCATAGCTTAGCTCCCACTTATAAGTGAGAACGTACGATGTTTGGTTTGCCATTCCTGAGTTATTTCACTTAGAATAATGGTCTCCAACTCCAGCCAGGTTGCGGTGAATGCCATTAATTCACTCCTTTTTGTGACTGAATAGTATCTTGTGGTCTATATATACCACATTTTCTTTATCCACTTGTTGATTGATGGGCTTTTGGGCTGGTTTCATATTTTTGCAATTGTGAGTGGTGCTGCTACAAACGTGCATGTGCAAGTGTCTTTTTCCTATAATGACTTCTTTTCTTCTGGGTAGAGACCCAGGAGTGGGATTGCTGCATCAAATGGTAGACCTACTTTATATTAGTTCTTTTTTTTTCTTTTCTTTTTTTTATTTTTTGGAGACTGAGTTTTGCTCTTGTCGCCCAGGCTGGAGTGCGATGGTGCAGTCTCTGCTCACCGCAAACTCTGCCTCCTGCCTCAGCCTCCCAAGTAGCTGGGATTACAGGCACCTGCCACCATGCCTAGCTACTTTTTGTATTTTTAGTGGAGACTGCCCAGGCTGGTCTCAAGCTCCTGACCTCAGGTGATCCACCCACCTTGGCCTCCCAAAGTGCTAGGATTATAGCCTGAGCCACTGTGCCTGGCCTGCTTTTAGTTGTTTAAGGAATCTCCATACTGTTTTCCATAGTGTTTGTACTAGTTTACATTCCCACCAGCAGTGTAAAAGTGTTTTCCCTTTTCACCACATCCATACCCACATCTACTATTTTTTGATTATGGCCGTTCTTGCAGGAGTAAGGTAGTATCACATTGTGATTTTTGATTTGTATTTCCCTGATAGTGATGTTGAGCATTTTTTTCCTTTGTTTGTTGGCCATTTGTATATCTTCTTTTGAGAATTGTCTATTCATGTTCTTAGCCCACTTTTTTGATGGGATTGTTTGTTTTTCTTGCTGATTTGTTTGAGTTCCTTGTAGATTCTGGATATTAGTTCTTTGCTGGGTGCATAGTTTGAGAAAATTTTCTCCCACTCTGTGGGTTGTCTGTTTGCTCTGCTGATTATTTCTTTTGCTGTGCACATATGCTGATTGGTTTTATGCCCTCAGAGCTACTAGAAATTTCCTGTTGTTGGCATCCTTTCACCATGTAAATAATCTAGGCTTCCTGGTTTCCTTTTAAACACACCCACATTTTATTCAATACCCATAATTCAACAACTGCTGGCTGACTTTGGCTTCTGCAGATTTTAGGCTTCCAAGTTCGTTTGTTTTACCTGTAAAACAGGTAAAATACTGAGCTTATATATCTTTGCACTGCCCCAAGAGAGGTGGATAGACAGATGGATTTGGGCTCTCTGAGCAGAGTTTGTGATGAAGCCAGAAAGTCTCCTGCAGTCACGGAACAGTTTCCACCCAGGCTCCCTGGATCCTGGTGTCTTGGATGCCAGTGTGGGTCAGTGTGGCAAACACCTAAGGCTTTACATTTGGCCCCAAGGGGTGGGCCCACAAACACCTATTCCTCATTGTAGCCAGCTTGAGACAGGCTCCAGAACAGCAGCCATGACTATCCACTTTGTTCTTCCTTTGTAGAAAATAGAAAGGCCCACTTCCATGACATTGGGAAAGATAGCCTCCTCTTGTCACCTAAAAGATTTTTGGCCAGGCACAGTGGCTCACGCCTGTGATCCCAGCACTTTGGGAGGCTGAGGTGGATGGATCACCACCTGAGTCAGAGTTCAAGACCACCCTGACCAAGATGGTGAAAACCCGTCTCTACTAAAAAATGTAAGTGTAGGTGTGGTGGCATGTGCCTATAATCCCAGCTACTTGGGAGGCTGAGACAGGAGAATTGCTTGAACCTGGGACGTGGAGGTTGCAGTGAGCTGAGATCGCACCACTGCACTCCAGCCTGGGCAACAAGAGCAAAACTTTGTCAAAAAAAAAAAAAAAAAAAATTCAAGCTGCAGAGCAATTAGGTTCTATATTAGGTTCTATACTAGGTTTGACTTTTTTTTAATCAAACCCCAGAAGGCATATATAAACCTGTTGCTTGTACAACTGCAGACAGACTTGCAGACAAGTTTGAGTATGTTCTATTTCAAGTCTTGATGTATAAAGAAGATAATCCAGGGCGAGAGTTGCTCAAGGGCTGTAGGTCACCGATGGCTCCCAAGGATCGGCCAGAGACCAGTGAGCAAGTGAAAGCAGATTGGTTTGAATCCTGAATTTGCTGGCTGGGTCAAGAGAAGTAAGCACTGAATTATGCATTGCAATTGGCAGGGAGGATTGAAGAGGCTCGGAGTGTTGTTTTGGCAGAAAAATGAGTTAGCAAAATGAGTGAGGGGAGGAAATAGTAACACAGTATCTTCTGGGGTCCCAGGAGGGTCTGTTTCAAAACAAGTTTTATGAAGGCAGAGAGAAGCACACTGATATTGTACCAGTGCCTTGGTTGTGACAGATAGTCACTGTTGTACAAGTAGGCATGTGGCTAGACTCTTAAATATCTTTTAAAACAGAGGTGATTACCTTTATTGCTTTGCTTTAAATTTAAGTCAACCCTCCTTAGATGCTTGGTTGTTTCTTTGGTTTCCTGTTTTCTAATGCCATGTTTAAACATCTGTGGTCCTTGGAATTTTTATTTAAAAATGAAAAAATGTATACAAGTATGTATATATATGCACTTTGCAGTTATTGCTTGTTTCTGTTGTTTTGTTTTTGTTTTTCTTGAGACAGTGTCTTGCTCTGTTGTCCAAGCTGGAGTGCAGCTGCGTGATCGCAGCTCACTGCAACCTCTGCCTCCCGGGCTCAAGTGATTCTCCTGCCTCAGCCTCCCGAGTAGCTGGGATTATAGGCATGAGCCACTGCGGCTGGCCTGTTTTTTTTTTTGAGACAGAGTCTTGTTCTGTCACCCAGGCTGGAGTGCAGTGGCGCGATCTCGGCTCACTGCAAGCTCCGCCTTCCAGGTTCACACCATTTTCCTGCCTCAGCCTTCTGAGTAGCTGAGACTACAGGTGCCCGCCACCTCGCCCAGCTAATTTTTTCGTATTTTTAGTAGAGACGGGGTTTCACCATGTTAGCCAGGATGATGTTTTTTGTTTTATTGTTTGTTTGTTTGTTTGTTTTTTAAACAAACTGAAGGTTTGTGGCAACGCTGTGTTGAGCAAGATTTTTGGTGCCATTTTTCCAACACTACGCGCTCATTTTGAGTCCCTATGTCACATTTTGAGGCTGAATTGCTGCAATCTCATTATTAAACCTGAACAGATGTGGAGTTGCTTCTTATGGAAGCTCAAACAAAGTGGTTTCTTGAGCTGGAAATTACTCCTGGTGAAGATACTGTGAGCATTGTTGACAACAAAGGATTTTAGGTATTCCATAAACTTAGTTGATAAAGCAGCATCAGGGTTTAAGAGGATTGATTCCAATTTTAAAAGAAGTTCTGCTGTGGGTAAAGTGCTGTGACGCAGTGTAGTATGCTAAGGAGAAATCTTTCATGAAATGAAGAGTCCCTTGATGCAGCAAATTTCTTTATTGTCTTTATTTTATTATTTTATTTTTTTGAGATGGAGTCTTACTCTGTTGCCCAGGCTGGAGTGCAGTGGTGCGATCTCAGCTCACTGCAACCTGTGCCTCCCGGATTCAAGCGAATCTCCTGCCCCAGCCTCCTGAGTAGCTGGGATTACAGGCTCCCACCACCACACCCAGATAATTTTTGTATTTTTAGTAGAGATGGGGTTTCACTATGTTGGTCAGGCTTGTCTTGAACTCCTGACCTCAAGTGATCTGCCCACCTTGGCCTTCCAAAATACTGGGATTACAGGCATAAGCCACAGCCCCCAGCCTGTTGTCTTATTTTTTAAAACTACCACAGCCACCCCAACCTTCAGCAGCCACCGCCACGATCAGTCAGCAGCCATCAACATTGAGGCAACCCCCTCCACTAGCAAAAAGATTCCAACTTGCTGAGGACTCATATAATTGTTAGCATTTTTTTTTTTTTTTTTTGTGACAGAGTCTCACTCTGTCACCCAGGCTGGAGTGCAGTGGTGTGATCTTGGCTCACTGCAATCTCTGCTTCCTGGGTTCAAGCGATTCTCCTGCCTCAGCCTCCCGAGTGGCTGGGATCATAGGCATGTGTCACCACACCTGGCTAATTTTTGTATTTTTACTAGAGAGGGTTTGCCATGTTGACCAGGCTGGTTTTGACCTCCTGAGCCCAAGTAAGCCATCTGCCTTGACCTCCCAAAGTGCTGGGATTATAGGCATGAACCACCACACTTGGCCAATTGTTAACATTTTTTAGCAATATTTTAAAATTAAGGTCTGTGTGTGCGTATGTGTATGTGTGTATATATATATTTTAGACATAGTGTTATTAGACACTTAATAGACTACAGTATAGCGTAAACATAACTCATACACTGGGAAACCAAAAAATTTATGTGACTGGGTTTATTGTGTTATTTGCCTCTTGGCAGTGGTCTGGAACTAACCCCACAATATCACCAAGGTTTGTCTCTATTCCTTTTGGTACCATGGGGAGAGTGTGCAAGATAGAATTGAATTTTTTTTTTTCTTTCTTTCTTTACAAACCAAAGGAACTAGAAATTTGGTTGTCACCTGCTTCTCTGGAGGACTTCCTTTACTGATTCCTACATAGCTCTGCATTCCATGCTTCCTTGATGCCTCAGAGCTTAGTGGACAGAACAAGGGACATCCTTCATTTTTTTAAAATCTAGTCAATCGTAATTGATTTTTTCCCAAGGAGTTGGATTGGAGGTTGTATTTTTGTATGATAGCTGGAATATTCTTTGAAACTTGGCTGCCACAGGACTTGCTTTTAAAGCCTTTGTTTTTTGTTTGTTTTTGTTTTTTGTTTTTGTTTTTGTTTTTGAGATGGAGTCTTGCTCTGTTGCCCTGGCTGGAGTGCAGTGGTGTGATCTTGGCTTACTGCAACCCCCAGCTCCTGGGTTCAAGCACTTCTCGTGCCTCAGTCTCCTGCATAGCTGGGATTACAGGCGTGTGCCACCACATCCAGTTAATTTTTGTATTTTTAGTAGAGACAGAGTTTCACCATTTTGGTTGGCCAGGCTGGTCTC
Source organism: Papio anubis (assembly GCF_008728515.1). Classification (NCBI taxonomy): domain Eukaryota; kingdom Metazoa; phylum Chordata; class Mammalia; order Primates; family Cercopithecidae; genus Papio; species Papio anubis. Next base: position 114,303,459 of record NC_044981.1, on the reverse strand, counting down.
AAACTCCCAATCGCAAGTGATCTGCCCACCTTGGCCCCTCAGTGTTGGGATTACAGGCATGAGCCACCACCCCCAGGCTTTAAAGCCTTTTTAAAAAAGATGCTGTGGGGCAGAAAGAATGGATGACTTAGTAATAAGAATAAGGATAATATTGATATTAGCTGCAGGTATTTATGGAGCATGGACTATCTGTTAAACACTATACTAAGCTCTCTCCATACCTTAACTCATTTAATTGCTCCAGTGACCCTGTGAGGTGTGGTTGTGGGTTGATTTTTTCCCCCCAAAAAGGATACCTACAAGTCCTAATCCCAGGTATCTGAGTGTGACTTTGTTTGGAAATGGCTTCTTTTCAGATTTAGCCAAGTTAAATAAACAGGGTGGGCCCTAGTCCAACATGATTGATGTCTTTATTGGCACACAGACACAGATGTGCATGGAGGGAAGATGAAGTAAAGACACCCACAGAGAACAGCATGTGATGCTGGAGAATTGCAGTGACGCACCTGCAGGCCAAGGAATGCCGAAGATCGCTGGCAGCCCCCAGCAGCCAGGAAGTGGCGAGGACCTCCAGCCTCTAGAACTGGGAGACAATGCATTTCTTAGTTTTATGCCGCCCAATTGTTGGTGCATTGTTATGGCAGCCCCTAGGAAACTAATAGATGGCTGTCTATTACCACAGGGTAGCAGCTTTGAGCTGTTGGGAGAAAGAGGAAAGTACGAAGACAGCAAGTCCAGACGTGGTGGCTGTAATCCCAGCACTTTGGGAGGCCGAGGCGGGTGGATCACCTGAGGTCAGGAGTTTGAGACCAGCCTGACCAACATGGAGAAACCCTGTCTCTATTAAAAATACAAAATTAGCCAGGCATGGTGGTGCATGCTTGTAGTCCCAGCTACTCAGGAGGCTGAGGCAGGAGAATCGCTTGAACCCGGAAGGCAGAGGTTGTGGTGAGCTGAGATTGCACCATTGCACTCCAGCCTGGGCAACAAGAGTGAAACTCTGTCTCAAAAAAAAAAAAAAAAGAAAAAAGAAAAGAAAAGAAAAGAAAAAGAACAGCAGAACTTTTTCCAGATTTCCTATGCTGCACAGCCCTACACGTTGGCCAGTAGAAAAAGAACATTGAGAAGATAGATAAGCAGAGAGCCTCAATAAGACCCTGGCCATGGCACCATAGAAACCTACTCAGGAAACATTTATCAGGTATGGGTTGGGCCACTGTGGATGAAGAAGACAGGTGCCTCCTCCAGAGTACTTAGTGAGCAATAAGACAGGCAGAGACAGAGGGAAGTACGGTTTCCTTGATGAATGTCCAGCATTTCTTTTTTTTTTTTTTTTGAGACAGAGTCTCGCTCTGTTGTCCAGGCTGGAGTGCGGTGGCACGATCTGGGCTCACTGCAACCTCCGCCTCCCGGGTTCATGCCATTCTCCTGCCTTAGCCTCCCGAGTATCTGGGACTACAGGCGCCCACCACCACATCCTGCTAATTTTTTGTATTTTTAGTAGAGATGGAGTTTCACTGTGTTAGCCAGGATGGTCTCGATCTCCTGACCTCGTGATCTGCCCACCTTGGCCTCCCAAAGGGCTGGGATCACAGGCGTGAGCCACCGTGCCTGGCCTTTTTTTTTTTTTTTTTTTGAGATTGAGTCTTGCTTTGTTGCTCAGGCTGGAGTGCAGTGGTGCCATCTTGGCTCACTGCAACCTCTGCCTCCCTGGTTCAGGAGATTCTCCTGCCTCAGCCTCCCGAGTAGCTGGGATTAGAGGCATGTGCCACCACACCCAGCCAAATGTCCAGCATTTCTTACTAGGTTCTATGAGAGAAGCAGTGACATGGACTGAGCAATGAGGAAGAGGCTGCAATGTGCCCCATCTTCCCTCCCACACAAGGCCACACAAGGCCTCAGTCTAATGCCCCTGGTTTTCTCCCCTTCCTGCTTGCCATTTTTACTATTACATGCCTTTTTTTTTTTTTTTTTTTTGAAAGTGAGGTGAGGGTGAGGGTGTGGTGGTTATGAGGAAACGGAGGCTTAGGAATGCTTTCCATCTTCGTTTTAAAGTAGTGGAATTGAGCCTGGGTAACATAGTGAGACCACTTCTCTACAAAAAATAAAAAATTAGCCGGGTGTGGTGGCCTGTGCCTGTAGTCCCAGCTACTTGGAAAGATGAAGCAGGAGGATCACCTTAGCCCGGGAAGTCAAGGCTTCAGTGAGCCATGATTATGCCACTGCACTCCAGTCCAGCCCGGGAAACAGAGCAAGACCATGCCACGAAAATACATACATACATACAAGTAGTGGAATTGAATTAAAGTTTCCCAAAGAAGATAATACCTCTTTGTTTTCCTCTTTGCATCTCAACTGCTACCCATCCCAACTGCCACCCAAGACAGAGCTGGGAAAGAGGGTGTGGAGAGAAAGTTGTAGAGCAGCATAGAAGTCTTATTGGTGCAAGGATTCCTGTAGTGGCTTCTTAGGTCTAGGCAGTTCTTAGGTCTAGGCAGATATGCTGATGTGGGGCAGGGACCCTGGCCAAGGTTTTTGGGCGTGGGCTGCATGGCTGCAAAGGAACCTTGGTGGTGCTATCCATAAACACAGGGCTGCCCTGCCTCACCCCTTGGCCTCACCCTTTGAATTCCCTGTCCTAATCCTTTGAATGCAACATCAGATGAATCACGGTGTTCTGAAGGACATGGTGGTGGATGGTGTTAGGGAAGGAGTGATTGAGGCTCTTCTTAACCTCTGCTTGAGACCCCTCCTGGTACCACTTCACTCCCTGGTCTTTGAGGCTGTGTAGGGTGTGCAGGCATCTTACAAGATTTGGAGAGTTGGAAATCACTCCTTAGTGGATTGCTGAGGGTTAGCAATGAAAGTAAAAGAGTATACGGAGAAAATGGAAACCACTTATAGTATATTTTATTTCCTGTGGATTCTATACTGGACATTTTAATTAAACTCTAATGGGACATATATTCTAAAAAGTTCTGATCCCTGAATAAATTAATTTTAATGGCCACCATTCATTCAGAGTAAATGCGTTGAGAGAAATGTCCTCACCAAGTAATATAAAAACGGAGAGTTAGAAAAATAAAATTTCCCAGCTCATCTTCAGCCCATCCTGTTGGTAAAGGACTGCTCCCTCTGGTCCATTACTGCCGATTACTTCCTCCAGCTCCACTTCAGTGACTCATGCCAAAACCTCCATCACTTCCCTTTGGAGATTATTACACAGCCCAGCAGACATCCTATTAAGAAACTTCTCATTAGCAGAGGAAAAGGAAAGTTTTCACGTCGAGATCGAGAAGGAAAATGATTCATGGTCACGAAGGGAAAGGTCCCCTGAAGTCTTGAGAGCTGGCTCACGCTGCTCCCCTTTCCTTTGGGGACACACACACTCACCATTAGCTGTGGGAAGTCGATGGGGTGTGTGGAGAGGATCACACTCACTTAAAAGAATGACAGTGGAATCAGTAATTTTGAGTCAAGCTCAGGGATGGATTACGAAAGCAAGAGTGTAGACTCCTAACTAATGTAGGGTGGAAATTGAAACGTGAAAGTTGCCTGTCTTGAGCATGTTTAGTGTTTACAATTCAATATTCAAGAAGAACATAAGGCTAGCAATTGCTGTAGTTGGGACAGGAAATGACTCAAGACCAAAAGGAAAGTTTCTGTAGACGCAAGGTCAAGATGAGAATAAGTTCTGCCACGGGAAATGGGAAGAATACAAGGATAGAGTCTGCATCATCCCCAAGAGTTCTGACCACAGGAAACGCTGCAAAATAGTACAAATGAAGCATGGAGTCAAACATATCAATATTAAAAAATTAAGAACATTCCATGATTAACAAAAATTTTCCCTTCGGCTGGGCATAGTGCTTCATACCTGTAATCTCAGCACTTTGGGAGGCCGAGGAGGGCAGATCACCTGAGGTCAGGAGTTGGACACCAGCCTGGCCAACATGGTGAAACCCCGTCTCTACCAAAAATACAAAAGTTAGCCAGGCAAGGTGGTATGTGCCTGTAGTCCCAGCTACTCGAGAGGCTGAGGTAGGAGAATTGCTTGAACCTGGGAGGCGGAGGTTGCAGTGAGCTGAGATCGTGCCACTGCACTCCAGCCTGGGCGCCAAGAGACTCTGTCTCAAAAAAAGAAAAAGAAAATTTTCCGTTCAAGTATTTTACTGTGTCAGGTACTTTGTGATAAAGCTAGCTCCCGGCTGTCATGCCTCATTATCATATGATTTACAACCCATGATTGCTTTTTTAAATAGTACGGTCTGTTGACATTGCAAAATCAGTATTTCTCTTCTTTGCACATTCTTTAGCACCTACTATTTGTATCAGTCATTTGACATTTACAGTCTTTAGGAAGCCTAATGGCCATTTTTTGTTTTGTTGGATCAAACTCTTTTACTATCTTTTTTTTTTTTTTAACTGAGACATCTTGCAGGGCACAGAGTTCTCTACAAAGATATTGTTGGTTCCCCTGGTAGAGGTGATGAGGAGGGGGTCATACTGAAGTACATCTCATTCTTGCCCACCTCATGACCATATTTCTCTTTAAGAATTCAAATGATACATCCTCCATGATCGATCCTTAAGCACCTTTGATATCTTGCCCTCCCTTGCTGAAATGGCTCACATAATGGGAGCTTTAACTGAAGGAGAGATGGAACTAGGAATATAAAGATCATTTTTGCTTGGGTGTAGTGGCTCATTCCTGTAATCCCAGCCCTTCGGGAGGCGGAGGTGGGTGGATAGTTTGAGCTCGGGAGTTTGAGATCAGCTTGGACAACATGGTGAAACCCCATGTCTACAAAAAAAAAATACAAAAATTAGCCGGGCGGGGTAGCTCATGCCTGTAATCCCAGCACTTTGGGAGGCCAAGGCGGGCAGATCACCTGAGGTCAGGAGTTTGAGACCAGCCTGGCCAAAGTGGTGAAACCTCGTCTCTACTAAAAACACAAAAATTAGCCAGGCGTGGTGGCGTGCACCTGTAATCTTAGCTACTCAGGAGGCTGAGACGGGAGAATTGCTTGAACTGAGGAGGTGGAGGTTGCAGTGAGCTGAGATGGCACCACTGCACTCCAGCCTGGGGGATACAGCGTGATTCTGTCTCAAAAAAGAAAAGAAAAGAAAAAAATTAGCCAGACATGGTAGTGCTGCCTGTATTTCCAGCTACTTGGGGAGCTGACGTGGGAAGATTGCTTGAGTCTGGGACATTGCAGCTGCAGTGGCTGTGTTTGCACCACTGCACTCCAGCCTGGGCAAAAGAGGGAGAGCCTGTCTCAAAAACACAAACCAAAAAAAAACCATAGAGATCATTTCTGAGGAGGAAGTTTAAGAAAGGTAGACACTGTGCTGAGGAACTTAGTTGCTAAGATATAGACACGAGAAAATATTGGATACTTGGAAGGAAACGAGCAGACGACAGAACAAGAAGAACTTCATTTAAAGTCTTGTCTGGACTTGGTGGGGCGATGGTGCATTTCTGATGTCTGACTTGCAATGTCTGGACCCTGAGTATAAGCTCGGCAAGTATTTAGGTTTGGGCCTGAATTTTGTCGTTTGTAAAACTAAAAGAAAATAGGGATTCCTTTTTTTTTTTTGAGATGGAGTTCTGTTTTGTTCTTGTTGCCCAGGCTGGAGTGCAATGGCGCAATCTCAGCTCACCGCAACCTCTGCCTCCCAGGTGCAAGCAATTCTCCTGCCTCAGCCTCCTGAATAGCTGGGATTATAGGTGTGGGCCACCATGCCTGCGTAATTTTTGTATTTTTGGCAGGGATGGGGTTTCACCACGGTGGTCAGGCTGGTCTCGAACTCCTGACCTCCTGATCCGCCCATCGGCCTCCCAAAGTGTGGGGATTACAGGCATGAACCTCCGCGCCCCACCAAGGATTCCATTTGGATACCCTTCTGCAAGTAACTTCCCTTCCTTCTCATCATGTTTGGGTTCTGATGGATTCTGTAACTAGTGGGTAGCTCTTTTTTTTTTTTTTTTTTAAAGGAGTCTTGCTCTGTTGCCCAGGCTGGAGTGCAATGGTGCGATCTTGGCTCACTGCAACCTCTGCCTCCCAGGCGCCTCCTGCCACCATTTCTAGCTAATTTTTGTATTTTTAGTAGAGACGGGGTTTCACCACGTTGGCCAGGCTGGTCTTGAACTCCTGACCTCAGGTGATCCACCCTCCTCGGCCTCCCAAAGTGCTGGGATTACAGGCTTGAGCCACTGTGCCTGGCCACAGTGTATCTTTTTGTTATTGTTTTAGGTTGGTGCAAAAGTAATCGTGGTTTATAATTATGCTTCCTTAAGCTAAAAACTTAGGTGAGAACACACCTCAGTCCTTTTAGCAATCCTCAGTTGAGTCTGACCATGCGCATTCTTACTTACAAGTTGTAGTTGTCTGAGCCACCGCTTAGCTTAGCTTTTTAGTTGCATGGCTGCCAAAGAATTGTTTAGCCAGAGGCCCTGCGCAGGTCTGCAGGGAAACAGAACAAAACACACTGCTCCTGTTTACGTCCTTGGGCTGAACCACCCATTTCTCTGTAGCAGTCAGGATTTCCTCAGGAAGCTTTCCTTGGGGAGGGTGGACCAGGGTGAAGCAGGATGTGATGACACGCAGCCCTCCTGCCCTCTGCAGCCAGCTGAGGTCAAGCCCCTATCTGTATCTGGCCTATGCTTCCCAGTCTGTGACTTATAAGTCCAGGTCTCCTGCCCCAGATCGGGGTGGTGGAGTTGGTGGGGATGGACTGGGCTGCTGACCCCTTCCCCCTGGCTCCTTGCTCCCGTTTCATTTTCTTATCTGCAGTGCTGGAGTGAAAAGCCCAGGAGGGGGACACCCCTCGGAGGCCTCGAGTGCCTGGGTGGCAGCGGCTGTGTCAGCATTTCGGAGTCACGGCTTTTCTCATGGGGCCTGTGGGTGGGGTCATTCAAGGCTGCGGGGTCTACCACAAACCCAGCCTCAGGAAGAATGATGGAGTGGAGGATGTGGCAATTTGGCCTGGCCAAGCACCCAGCCATATGTTTCCTCAATTTAGATTAAGTGAATTATTCAACTGTATACTGTAGGCATCTCAGGAGTACTGTTAACTAACACTAAGTTTTATTTTAAAATATTATGGGGTGGGGATTACTTTCTGTGGAAGGCCTCAGTAGATGGCTTTATAGTTTAAATAAGCAGTAAGGTTAGCTTAAGCTTGTTGTGTGCCAACTGCAGTAAGCCTGTACTTCTGTGGTGGTGAAGGCAGATTTTGGAGTAGACAGGAATGAATTTGAAGCCAAGATCTGCTCTGTTTTTTCTTTTTTGTTTTTTAGACAGAGTCTCTATTGCCCAGGTTGGAGTGCAGTGGCACGATCTCCACTCCCTGTAACCTCTGCCTCCTAGGTTCAAGTGATTGTCCTGCCTCAGCCTCCCGAGTAGCTGGGATTACAGGCGCAAGCCACCACACTCAGCTAATTTTTGCATTTTTAGTAGAGATGGGTTTTCACCATGTTGGCCAGGCTGATCTCAAACTTCTGACCTCAAGTGAGTCAAACACCTGCCTCAGCCTCACAAAGTGTTGGGATTATGGGTGTGAGCCACCACTCCCAGCTAGGACCAGCTCTTTGTTAGACATGTGGTAGTGGACATGGAACCTCTCTGCTTTGATGTCCTCATTTGTGTTGTGCATTAATTGAAATGATGTACAAGAATACCGACAATATAGTATAGGTATACAGATGCTTAATAAATGGAATTGTCTCCCTTAATTCTCATCCTTCCAACCTCCCGGAGATGCGCGTGTGCTCGCGCGCGCACACACACACACACACACACACACACACATGGGGTTCTATTTGTTGTCTGATATAGACACAAGAATCTTCCTGGGCTCTGAATCCACAAATACCAGGAAGTGAATAGAAGGCATTTAGCTTGTTTTACAAACTTGATCAAATGGAACAAAAACAAATAACTTTCAAGGCATCCATCCATATGATGTAGGAAGTTGCGCGCTGTCTCTTACTCTGGAAGATACGGATCCATTCACTTGACTTGTGAAGCTTTTAGTAAATGCCTGCCTCGTGCAGCATTGTGGTGGATCTGCAAAGAGTTATGAAGGAAACGGACATGTGCATTGGCCTAGCAGAGCCGTGCGTGTTGGGGAGAGTACCTGAATGTGCTTAAGTGAAACAACTAGATATCAACGTGTGCAAGGTAGGGAGACTGGCTGCGCATGCCGGGAAGGCAGCACAGAGGGGGAATCTGTCTTTAGTGGCACCCCCTGCTATGAGAGGGGAAAAAGCTGTTTTGGAAGCTGGGTTTGTTATGAGTCTTTGGGACTTCTGCAGACTGTTTTTATCTGTAGTCACATCTGCCTCACACATTGAAACTCTACTTAGGCAAAGGTGATTTCATTGTGATGCAGGAAAGTTTTTTGAAGATAAGACAGTTTAAAAGTTGGTCATCATAGTCTATTAAAATGATAAGCAACAGTGGCCATTGTTAATGATAAGAGTAGTGATTATGGAGTTCTGGGTATCAGACACTGTTCTGAGTGTTCTACATGGATTATGTCTTTATTTGGCAGCAGTACAAATAATACCTGAGGCAGATACCTCTCTCCAAGGCACCAAAATATTTAATAACTTTCTTAAGATCAGAGCCTGGCATCTTAACCACTCCACCATACTGGCTATTCCCTTTCCTTGACGAAAAACCCAACCTGGCCGGGCGCGGTGGCTCACGCCTGTAATCCCAGCACTTTGGGAGGCCAAGGCGGGAGGATCACGAGGTCAGGAGGTCAAGACCATCCTGGCTGACACAGTGAAACCCATGTCTACTAAAAATACAAAAATTAGCTGGGTGTGGTGGTGTATGCCTGTAATCCTAGCTACTCAGGAGGCTGAGGCATGAGAATCGCTTGAACTGGAGAGGCAGAGGTTTCAAAGAGCCGAGATCATGCCACTGCACTCCAGCCTGAGCAATGCAGCGAGACTGTAAAAAAGAAACAAACAAATAAAAAAAAAAAAACAAAGACAGAAAGACCCATCCCAAACCAACAAAAACAAAAATCCAACCACCTCCTCAAAAAAATTCTCAAAATAGGTAATTTGTTAAAACAAATAACATTTTTCTCTTTTGTAAGTGGAAGGCAGAGGTGAGGAAAGATAGAAGGATAGATCAAGTGAAAGTGACCTCTTGAATGTCCCTGTCTACACAAAGTATTCTGCAGCCTTTTAAGTCTATCTGTACATCTTTTATTAAAAAACAAATTGTGATACATAGACAAAACCCAAGACAACTCTAAAAACAAGTAAGTGATTAACTATCATTGGAGATTTAAAGATGGTTGGCAAGATTTGGAATCAGGAGGAAATTTGCGCAGAACTGGTGTGTGGAAAGTTTTGAAATACTGGCCCCAGTATCTAGTCCTTGAGTCATCCCTATGTTAACACACTAGGTAGAAATGTCTCAATTTCAGGTTTTTCCTTTTCTTGCCTCTTAACAGTGGTTTTCTCCTATTAAATTCTCTCTTTGCTTTGGAGTCTCGTGCTTTTTCAAAAATATATTCTGACCTGACTAGGCACGAGGATCACGAGGTCAGGAGATCGAGACCATCCTGGTTAACACAGTGAAACCCCATGTCTGCTAAAAATACAAAAAACTAGCTGGGTGTGGTGGCGGGCGCCAGTAGTCCCGGCTACTCGGGAGGCTGAGGCAGGAGAATGGTGTGAACCCAGAAGGTGGAGGTTGCAGTGAGCTGCGATTGCACCACTGCACTCCAGCCTGAGCGACCGAGCGAGACTCCATCTCAAAAAAACAAAAAACAAAAACATCAAAAATATATTCTGACCTAATAAGGGTCTCATATTTTTTCAAAAATATGTACTGACTTTATAAGGTATTCTCAAATGAAGACTAAAACATGTTTTTTTATATAAGAAGTGAAACGCTGTCATGAAAACACACCTGGTGAAGGATCTTACCCAGTGCCTTGTGCTTCGTGTTTTTCTCTTGGCGATCTCTTTGAACGTTGCTGTCGGAATACCAGCCTCACAGAAGTGTGTTTCAGGAGTGGCCAATCTCCCCTCCTTCCTCCATGTTTACCTTCTAAGGTCTTTGTTGCTACAGAGGAGGATGGGGAGAGAAGAGACCAATGTCACTGAGCTAATATTTAAGGGAAAATGAAGTTAAGTTGAAATTAACTGACTGATCTCTTTTTGGGCGTTTTCTGAATTATATCTATGGAGCACCTAGTTGGCTATTCTTTCTTTTTTTTTGAGATGGAATTTCACTCTTGTTATCCAGGCTGGAGTGCAGTGGCACAATCTCAGTTCACTGCAACCTCTGCCTCCTAGGTTCAAGTGATTCTCCTGCCTCAGCCTCCTGAGTAGCTGGGATTACAGGTGCCCGCCAGTATGCCTAGATAAAATTTTTTTTTTTTTTGTATTTTTGGTAGAGATGGGATTTCATCATGTTGGTTGGCCAGGCTGATCTCAAACTCCAGACCTCAGGTGATCCACCTGCCTTGGCCTCCCAAAGTGCTGGGATCACAGGCATGAGCCACTGCGCTCAGCAGCCTAGTTGACTCTTCTACAGTTTAGCATGAGAGTCATGTCAGGTCCCCACTGCCACTCTTGTCGGTAGGGAGGTGGGTACAGATCTGACTTGAGTTTAGGTCAGAGCCAGGATATCCTCTGGGTTCGTGGTGGTCCTAAATAAGGAAAGGCAGAATGGGGGCAGGGAACCTCCTGCACTCAGGCCCCTCCGTGCACCTGCCTCCCCCTGACCCAGGAGGATGGTGAAGTACCTGCCACTTCTTGGAGGACAGTTAATTCTAATGACCTACTGAGAATCTTTATTTCCTGTATTTGTGGCCCGAATTTGCTCCTCGAGGTCATAGACCTTATTCTGGGATATTTACTAACAGAACCATTTCCCCCAGTAGTAGTTATTCACATACAAATTGCAAAAAATTATCCAGAATTTTCAATGTAGATCATTTATGACCTGGATATGCAAAATACCTGGAAAAGGTCCTCACTTATTTTTATAAAATGGGATTATGCAAAAACTTATTTTCTGATTATATAAAATTGTTTAGATTGCAGTTACATAAGGAAGCACAGTACCACCCTCCCATGAATCCAGAAACACTAGCATGTAAAAACCTGTTTCCGCTGCCACGCTCCTTCCCTTTCAGACTTACACTAGAGCTAGTTCTTTATAAAGCTTGTTTATGGAATGAAATAATTTTCCTTTGGTAGTGACTGTTTTGCAATATTATGCTTCTACATTTTACTTTCTCACATATATAAAACTAATAAACTACATAAACATAGACGTGCTAAGTATTAGAACTGACACGTCTTAGGAGTTTGTTTTTAATAAGCTTATGTAATTAACACCTTGAACTATATTCCATTTGTTTCTTTTGAAACCATACAAAGAGAACAGGATGATATACATACATAAGGCAGCAGCATAGTTAATATTGGCTTTAAAAATTATAATGAAGTCGTGGATGTTTTACAAGTTAAAACTTGCTAGTTATTTTTAAGGTCTGAGGACTGAAAAGTAGATTTGCTACTTAGAAGGGAAAAAAATTAAAGCATGAAGCAATATATAAATTGTTTATATTCATCTCCCCAAGGGCCTGAGCTTAGTGCCTGGCATGTTGCTTGTTGATTGATCGTTTCATTTATTCCATTTGTTCGTTCATTCATTCATTCATTCATTCATTCATTCAGTGCATTTATATTGAGAGCCTGCTAGACACTGTCCTAAGCACAAAAAAGAAAACTTAGAAAAATCTTTGCCCTCCTGGACTTGACACCTTAGTTGGGGGAGGGAAACAAATAAAAACCTACACAAATAATATGCAAACTATTTCAGATGGTGAAAAAACAGTAAGAAGAAATATAAGGCAGAGGCAGTGTGGACAGGTCAGGGAGCTGCAGTTTTAGACATGATATTCTTGAGAAGAGGGTATTTGAGTAATATCCGTAGAGGATAAGGGTAGGTAACTGTGGGAAGAGCTGGCCGAGAGAGGAGCAAGTTCAAAGGCCTGGCCAAGGTGGAGTGGCTCTGGTGTGTTGGAGGAGTAGCAAAGTGGCCAGTGTGGCTGGGGCAGTGAGGCTGGAAAGGCACACATTGAAGCAGGAAAGATGTAAGGGTGTGCAGTTGTGAGGAGCCTTCTATGTCATCCTGGGGGCTGTGGCATTTTCTCTGAAAGAAACAGGAGCCCGAGTAAGGTTTCTGAGCAGAGGGACATGATCTGACTTAGTTTCCAACAGGATAGCAGGATCTTTCCAACTGTTGTTTAGAGGGTGCTTGAGGGTACAGTGGGGAGCCCAGAATTTGATTTCTCAGTATAAAATACAGTTGAACTGGGCCGGGTGCAGTGGCTTACACCTGTAATCCCAGCACTTTGGGAGGCTGAGGTGGGGGGATCACTTGAGTTAAGGAGTTCAAGACCAGCCTGGCCAACATGGTGAAACCCTGTCTCCACTGAACATACAAAAAAATTTGTTGAGCCTGATGGTGCATGCCTGCAATCCCAGCTACTTGGGAGACTGAGGCAGGAGAATTGCTTGAACCAGGGAGGCAGAGGTTGCAGGTCGCAGTAAATGCACTCCAGCCTGGGTGACAGAGTAAAACAAAAAAAAAAAAAAAAAAAAAAAAAATTGAACTGCCATGCTTTGAGAATGGAAACACACAGTCCATCCTGACAGAATCAACACTTTTTCCTTTAAAACTAGGTGTCTTGAGAGTACATTGAATTTTTTGCAGACTTTCTTCCCATAATGTCTCAAACAATTAAAATAAAAATACTTGTATCTACATCCCAGAGAAGAAAGTGAAATTACCCCTTTTTATAGGGCAGTTGAGATGCATAAACAAGTTTGGGTAGGTGGTAGGCATGCTTTAACTAGTTCATTTCCTTTTAAGGGATTGTTTAATTGTAAATCCAGGAATATGAATGGGAAGGAGGGGGAGTATGTATGTCCAAGCAAATGTTGACCAGTAAAACTGTTAGCCAAGATGAACTGATAAAAATGTTAATTCTTCAATGAAATGAATTGCTCTTTCAAAAAAGTATGTATTAGATGTCAGTGAAAAAGCCAGTTAATAAGTTCTCACCTTGTGAGCAAACTGAGAAAATGGGTATTTTCGTTCCCACAGTAATTGGCTTAGGAGAATGGTGTGAATTCCTTGCAGCCTTTTTAGTTCTCTTAGGCAGAAATGACTGTCAAGTTTACATTGTAACCCTGTGTAGAATGTGACACAAAGCAAGTAATCTCCACTGTCACTCTCAACTTCCAAGATACTGTTATTTTCAAACATAAATTTTCTTATGTGTATTTGAGGTTTACAACATTATGTTTTTTTGCGAGATGGAGTCTCACTCTTGTCGCCCAGGCTGGAGTGCAGTGGTGTGATCTCAGCTCACTGCAACCTCCGTCTCCTGGGTTTAAGTGATCTCCTGCCTCAGCCTCCTGAGTACCTGGGATTACAGGTGCTTGCCACCACGCCTGGCTAATTTTTGTATTTTCAGTGGAGATGGGGTTTTGCCATGTTGGCCAGGCTGGTCTCGAATGCCTGGCCTCAAGTGATCTGCCCGCATTGTCCTCCCAAAGTGCTGGGATTACAAGCGTGAGCCACCGCGCCTGGCCTTTTTTTGGTTTTTTTGCAACAGGGTCTCACTCTCTCAGGCTAGAGTGCAATGGCTCAGTCACAGCTCACTTCAGCCTCAACCTCCTGAGCTCAGGTCATCCTCCCTCCTCAGCCTCCCAAATAGCTAAAACTACAGGCATGCATCACCACACATGTCTAATTGTTTTTTGCATTTTTTGTAGAGGTAGGGTTTCACCATGTTGCCCAGACTGGTCTTCAACTCCTGAGCTCAAATGATCCACCCGCCTCAGCCTCCCAAAGTGCTGGAATTACAGGCATGAGCCAAACACACCTGGCCACAACATGATGTTGTGGGATACACAGAGATATAGAGATACGTTTAGATAGTGCACTGTAGTGAAGAGGTTAACACACCTGTTATCTCACATAGTTAATTTTTTTTTTTTTTTTTTGGTGACAAGAACAGCTAAAATCTACTTACTTAACGGAAATCCCTAACGGAAGACAATTTCATTAACTTCCAAGATGTTTTAAATCTGCGAATAAGAACAGATTCATGTGCTTCAGATCCTTTTTCAGAGTACTTTCACATTATTTTCTTGGCAAAAGTAAAATCCTTTTATGATGAAAATTGAGATCATCTTGAGGGGAAATGATGTAGTTAGGAAAGAACTTTTCTCCCCCACAAAACGGAAATGAAAGTATGGCCATCATGTCATATATAGTATTTTCTATAGATACATGGATAGATGGGCAGATGCATAGATATGGGTGCAGATAATACACATGTGCCAGAACAAGAAAAGTTATTTTGTAGGGCTGACATTCTCTCAATTGGATTTTTCCTGTATGTTACAGATCAGAGTGTGGTACAGGATGAACCCAACAGAGTTCCACTATACCTGACATTCACAAGCTGGCCTCTGAGTCCCTGAATGGCATCCTTAGTGCACTGACCCCTGTGGTGTGATTGGCCTGGAGATCAAGGAGCCATCGGAAGGGCAGATGCCAGAAGCTAACTCATGCACTGTACTTGGAGAGGGTTATGTGTGTTGGGAAGGGTTGTTTGGGGATCGTGTGGCATTTTTCCAGACAGTGGGAGTAAACTGGTTTCTTTCTGATTTTGTTTTTGTTTTTGTTTTGAGACAGTCTCACTCTGTCACCCAGGCTGGAGTGCAGTGGTGCTATCTCCAACCTCACTGCAACCTCCGCCTCCTGGGTTCGAGCAATCCTCCCACCTCAGCCTCCCAAGTAGCTAGGATTACAGGTGTGTGCCACCATGCCTAGCTAATTGTTTTGTATTTTTAGTTGAGATGGGGTTTCACCATGTTGACCAGACTGGTCTTGAACTCCTGACCTTAAGTGATCCACCTGCCTGGGCCTCCCAAAGTTCTGGGATTGCAGGAGTGAGCCATGGTGCCTCCTGTGTCTTTTTGACTTTGGAAAGCCACTATCCAATTGGTATCATATGAATGAAGGGCTCTAAAATAGTTTCTAGTAAATAGAAACAAACAGGTTTTCCTTTAGCTTCTGGGTGGAACTTATTGTAAGCGCTCATCACGACAAAGGGAATGAATATATGCATGTTTTCCGTGGCTGCAGCATTGCTCTTGTATTTGTTTTCTTACAACACCTGAACCAGGCCATGTACGGTGCCTCGTGCCTGTAATCCTAGCACTTTCGGAGGCCGAAGCAAGAGGATCATGTTGAGCCCAGGAGTTCAAGACCAGCCTGGGCAACATGGTGAAACTCCCATCTCTACAAAAAATACAAAAAATTAGCTGAGCCTGGTGGCGTGACCTGTAGTCCCAGCTACTCAGAAGGCTGCCTCAGGAGGGAGGATCACTTGAGCCCAGGAATTTGAGGTTATAGTGAACTGTGGTTGCAGCACTGCATTCCAGCCTGGGTGACAGAGTGAGACCCTATTTTTAAAAAGAAAAGATGAAACTCAAACCTGTGGAGGGAAGCGGTGGCCTTCCTTCTGATCTCCTTGATGGTAGTAGAATGCTGAGGATTTTCTGGATAAGCTCCTTGTGTATTCAGTGCCCTTCTAGATGGGCTATCTTTATTTCAAAATCTTAGTTGCTTTTCTTCTGTCAGGATATGAGAAGATTGTGGGACTGTAATTAAGCCCATTGAACCGAGGAACTTTCCCTTTATTCCTTTTGGTGTGGGAAACATCTTTGGATTCAGGAAGATCTTTGACCCTCAACATGTTAAAAATTATCAGCAATAAATGTAAATAATTAGAAATCAATAATCCCTGTACTTTGATTTAGGAGGCTTGGTTTCCTGTTTTCTGGGACAAGTCACTCAAAACCCTGTGGTCTTTGGTTACTCTTAATTCATCTTTGAAATGAAGTTATCAAATGAGACCATATTTAAGGCCCTTCCCTGTATTGAAATTCCAGGTCTTTATAATAGGTTGGGATTCTGTGCCACTCATGTGATATAACTTGGTCCCATCAAATAATAGGAGAAATTTTAACCTTCCTGTTGGAGGAGTGAGGACGTTTTTTTTGTATTTTTAGTAGAGGTGGGGTTTCATCATGTTGGCCAGGCTAGTCTCAAACTCCCGACTGCAGGCGATCCACCTGCCTCAGCCTCCCAAAGTCCTGGGATTATAGGCATAAGCCACCGAACCCAGCCACAATTTTTTTTTTTTTTTGAGACAGAGTCTCACTCTGTTGCCCAGGCTGGAGTGCAGCGGCACGATCGTGGCTCACTGCAGCCTCTGCCTCCCTGGCTTAATTGAACTTCCAACCTCAGCTTCCTGAGTAGCTGGGGCCACAGGCGTGTACCATCATGCCCTGCTAATTTTTATATATATTTTTTGGTAGAACTGGGGTTTGACCATGATGCTCAGGTTGGTCTCAAACTCCTGGGCTCAAGTGATCCGCCTGCTTAAAGTGCTGTGATTATCAGCATGAGCCACTGTGCCTGGTTGATGATTCTTTGTCATGTAGGCCACCCTTTTTCTGTGAAGCTTTTCTCTGCCTGTTGGACTGTGGCCATACCTGAAAAGAGGAATAACATCCCAGTGGATTTAAATCATTTAAATCTTGTCTTCACTGTTCAGCCTCTTCCATGACAGAGGTGGGACCGGGTCTGCTGCCAAGGATCACAGAGGCAGACACCATGCTAATGGTTCACTTTATTGGTGTCAGCAGCATTAAGATTCACAGCTGGACAAAAATATAATGAAGCAGAGCTGGCCAAGGGCTGGATGAGCTTCTTGGATTGTATCCCCATTTGTTAGTTTGGTTTTCTAGCTGGTGAGACAAGGCACTATCAATTCACAGGTGCCAACTGACTGTTCTGTTGAGAGGTTTCTGTGTGGATGCAAAGTTAATGAAATCAGGGCCACAGTTTTCAAAATCTCTGTGGTTTGGTTGTCATTGAAGTGTATGACAGCGAATTTTGTACTTTATGTAAAGCAAACTGCATGCCCTCTATATTCCTGTTTAAATATCTATGGCTATTGAATTCATGAGGAATCACCAAACCTGGGTTTCTTCCTGTCTCTCCAGTCCCCTGTCCTGCCACACCTCTGCATTCTGACCTTTTAGTCACCCAGGGTAGCTTTACCTGTTGGAACAGGTTAGGCTGTCTGTCTGGATTCAGAGGAATTACATTTGTTATTCCCTCTGTCTGGAACATCTTCCTACCCCCTTCCCTAACACCTTCGTTTGCCATTGTTTCTAATGATATATTTCATGTATCAGTGTCTCACTAGACTGTATTACTGTTGTGAGGTCAGTAGGGACAAGAATTGTGACTAGAAGCTCACCATTATATATAAAAATGCTGGTTTAGTGGGCAGTCTGTCAATTCCTAGTTACTGAGTGAATTTTATGGCACTCTCAGGAAAGAGAAGGATCAACTCTACTGCCATCCGTCCATCCATCCATCCATCCATCCATCCATCCATCCATCCATCCATCTGTTCATTCATTTGATAAGTATTCATTAGGTAACTGCTAAGTGTTGGGCGTTGCAATAATGTTAGAAACTGAGGTTATAAAAATGAATAAGATCCAGCCCCAGCTTTCATAAACTCTAAAGTTGCCTGGTAACAACAAACACATGAACAAATAAGCCACCTATTAAAAACTCCTTACAATGGGAAATTTCAGATGTTTACCAAGTAGGGAGCATATGTTAAAGAGCTGCTATGTTCCATCACCACTGATCTTGTTCCATCTATATCTGCATTCACCACCCCTCCCAGGCCCAGGATTTAAAGCAAGTCCTAGATATCTGGTGCAGCCATTTGTGAGATGCGGAACATAGGTGCCAAGCAAAGAGTATTTTTTAGGTGTTACCTGTCAGTTCTTAAAAATGTAGAATTTTGGCAATAGCACCAAGAAGCAGTTGCTTCAACTTTAGTTGTATAAAAGCAAATGGTTACCAGCATGATGCTTGTTGTCAGTCAGTTTTGATCAAGTTGTCTGGACTCCTGCATCTCATTTACCAGTTGCACCGAGGAGCTGTGTGAGGAAATCAGCCAGAGTCAAGCTCAGTCTCATACCAAGTACAGTCACACCGTGAGACTCTCTAGTCAAGCTGTGGCAGATTATCATTTCTCTAAAACACAAAGACTCAAATATTGTACATCATTTAACCACACTGCTAGAAATTTCAGATTGTTCTGAGATCAATATTTTCATTTCTAAAATTCTGATCATATCACATTCAGATCTTGTTGGTCAAATGCTTGAAAATGTTCACATCCTGACGTTTGTGTGTCAAAAAGGCGGCCAGAGAAAACTTAGTGTGATTCATACTCATCAAGATCTGTGAATGTGGTCTAAAATTGTGACTTCATTCCCACCCAATTAGCTCTGCTGCTTTTCAAATCTGTGATTCTATTAAGCTCAGGGCAGATTAAAAATGGAAAATGAGTTCCGTTTAAAACTGCCATCTGCTAAATCCAAATGTCCATTTTGAGTCTGAATCTATGCTTGTACTTTTTAAGAACCAATGATCAATGTTCCCATTCTTTTCTCCGCATTTTCAAGTTCTTAGGGTTTTTGTGTAATACTCTTTTGAGCCACTGATAGCCAGCAGATTGGATTTTTTCAGAGCCTTTCATTCCAAAGAGATCTAATATTAAGCACATAACTTAGTAAATCCCTTCAACAAGTTCTCATGACTTAACCATATGACTGCATTAAAATAAACTAATGGCCACAC
Organism: Papio anubis; assembly: GCF_008728515.1. Classification (NCBI taxonomy): domain Eukaryota; kingdom Metazoa; phylum Chordata; class Mammalia; order Primates; family Cercopithecidae; genus Papio; species Papio anubis. The sequence continues at coordinate 114,284,653 of NC_044981.1, read as the reverse complement.
TTTGCTCTTCTGTGCGGTAGAAGTAAACATTCATGTTTTTTTATTTTATATTGCATACTTAACATTTAGCATAACACTCGGAATATAGTAAATGTTTAGTAAATATTATTTGAATTAATGAAATATCCTATAAACTGTTGATGATTGAAGAGCATAAACACAAGCGGATGTTACAGCTTTCCTCAGTTTCTTCATCATACGTGACAATCGATGTGCTGTGCAGAGGTGCTGGCATATACTTTGCATGAGGGATGTGGAGTAGGCCTTCTTGTTCATCTGTTTTATGAGAACTGCTCCTTTTTCTCGTCAGGTAACTGAGTTTGTTCATATTTAGACTAAACTTTTCAGATTTCTTCCCAGTAGGTAGTTGGGGATGACTAGTTCATGCATAAGATTTTGGTAATAACATTTTTGCTACCAGTTTGAAGTCTGCTGAATCCTAGGGTCAAGCAGTCTGCACTGGGCCTGTTGGAAGTAGAGGAGAGGGAAAGTGTTAGAGCGGCTTTAACTCCATCCTGCCACAGATGACATTTCCCCAAGGGAGCAGGGAGTGTAAGAAGAGAAAAACGCAGAGGACCTTGGGGAATAATTACATTTAAGGGTGTGCTCAGAAGGAGGGGTGGATAGTGACAGGGAAACTCACAGGCAGTGGGGTTCTAAAATAGAGACAGTGTGGGCCCCCATGGCTGTCATCTAGGAAGCGAACTCCATCAGTGACTTTCTTACTTTTTTTTTTTTTGAGACAGTCTTGCTCTGCTGCCCAGGCTGGAGTGCAGTGGCATGATCTCGGCTCAATGGAGCCTCTGCCTCCTGGGCTCAAGTGATTCTCCTGCCTCAGCCTCCTGAGTAGCTGGGATTACAGGTGTGTGCCACCACAGCCAGCCAATTTTTGTAATTTTAGTAGAGATGGGATTTCACTGTGTTGCCCAGGTTGGTCTCGAACTCCTGGCCTCAAGCTATAACCACCTGCCTCGGCCTCCCAAAGTCCCGGGATTATAAGTGTGAGCTACTGTGCCTGACCTTCCATCAGTGACTTTCAAACTTTTGTCAGAGATTCACTGGAAGGATTGTATTTTACACTGTGATAAAATGCAATACTATATACACAAAGTTTCATGAGATGTACTTCAACATTTTCCATTCTGTTCTGTGCTTTTTTTTTTTTCTTTTTTGAGGCAGAGTCTCACTCTGTCACCCAAGCTGGAGTGCAGTGGCACGAGCTTAGCTCACTGCAACTTCCGCCTCCCAGGTTCAAGCGATTCTCCTTCCTTATCTTCCGGAGTAGATGGAATTACAGGCACCCGCCACCATGCCTGGCTAATTTTTGTATTTTCAGTAGAGACAGGGTTGGTTTTTTTGGTTTTGTTTTTTGAGAGGGAGTCTTGCCCTGTCGCCCAGGCTGGAGTGCAATGGCATGATCTTGGCTCACGCAGTCTCTGCCTCCTGGGTTCAAGTGTTTCTCTTGCCTCAGCCTCCTGAGTAGCTGGGATTACAGGCATGCACCCCCAAGCCCAGCTAAGTTTTGTAATTGTTTTAGTAGAGATGAGGTTTCACCATTTTGGTTGGCCAGGCTGGTCTCAAACTCCAGACCTCAAGTAATCCACCCACCTTGGCCTCCCCAAAGTGCTGGAATTACAGGTGTGAGCCACTGTGCCCAGCCTCTTCTGTGCTCTTCTGATATGCTATGTGATATCCTTTAAACAAATGCAAGTCTCAAATGTTTAAATTTATCCAAATACTCTGTGGGGGCTTGTACTGTGTTCACCCTTTCTGGTATGGTTCTAGGTTAGTGACCTTCACAAAAGACACCTTGTGTGAGATTTGGGAGCTGGAAGTGAATCAGCAGCATATTTTTTAGACTCTGAAGGTTGGTGTAGGGTGCCAGGCATTGTGGCAGCTTCCACATGGTGTCACTGATCTGCTGGCTTACCTTGCTGGCATGGGACAGCATCTGAACCCACAACAACTCCAGAGCCCGCCAGATCCCTGCCTTCTGTGTCCTTGGCCATGTGTGCAGGTCCCTTGTGAAGAGTGTTAGCTTCTCTGTGGGTCACCCATGGCGTCAAGGTTGGAGTTGATGAGAAACACAAGTGGACTCTGGTTGTCTTCATGGCTCCAGTGGTGTCATGGGCTCTCTTTTGTCCTTGCTGTCATTCACATCCAGCTTCCTTCATAACCGCCAGTCTGACTGACCTAGAGTGACCCTAAGTCAGTACTAGGCACAGAGGCAGCAGGCAGTACCGGCTGCTTCACCAGTTCCCACATTGCCCGTAGCGGCTGTGCTTCTCTGATCCACCCTTGACCCGTGCAACCCCTAATGGGTCATGATCTGCAGGGTGAATGACACTGCAGTTGCTTATCCATTTGGGCACAGGAAGGAACTTGGCACTTTTAATTTATCCTTTTTAAAATCATTTAACATGCCCATTTTTGTTTTGCTTTGTTTTGAGACGGAGTCTCGCTCTGTCAGCCAGGCTGGAGTGCAGTGGTGCCATCTCGACTCACTGCAACCTCCGCCTCCTGGGGTCATGTGATTCTCCATCCTCAGCCTCCTGAGTAGCTGGGATTACAAGTGCCCGCCACCACGCCTGGCTAATTTTTGTATTTTTGGTTGAGACAGGGTTTTACCATGTTGACCAGACTGGTCTCAAACTCCTGACCTCAGGTGATCTGCCTGCCTTGGCCTCCCAAAGTGCTGGGATTACAAGCGTGAGCCACTGTGCCCGGCCCGGTGTGTATTTTTAACATAAATAATTGTAGCTATACATAGATATAATTGATATTAATAAATGCTTCTAGCTGTACATAGCTGTAATGTATATTCATATATAGAGGGGGATTCTGTGCCCCAATTTTTTTTTTTTTTTTTTTGAGACTGAGTTTCGCTCTTGTTGCCCAGGCTGGAGTGCAACGGCGTGATCTCAGCTCACTTCACAGGTTGAAGCGATTCTCCTGTCTCAGCCTCCCTAGTAGCTGGGATTACAGGCATGCGCTACCATGCCTGGCTAATTTTGTATTTTTAGTAGAGACGGGGTTTCTCCATGTTGGTCAGGCTGGTCTCGAATTCCCGACCCCTGGTGATCCACCCACCTTGGCCTCCCAAAGTGCTAGGATTACAGGTATGAGCCACCATGCCCGGCCCCCCAATTTTTTTCCTGCTATTTTTTTCCTTAGACATTTGGAGACCTAGAAGCAGGTGCTGAGAGAGCTCTGAGGGGGGTTTGTCAATCCTGCCTTCTGGGAGGCCATTTATTCTTCAGGAGGGGATTTGTGGTAACCGGGACCCACCTGTGTGCAATAGCATCACCATGACCATATATGCCAAAGCTAGGATTTGACGTGGGCACTGGCGGTTCTGGGTGTTTTTGGAGAGAGGGGATGGAAGGTATGAAATGAGCCCCACTCCAGCCACCTGCCCTATGGGTGTGCCCCCGGGGGCGTCACTTGCCATTTGCATGACCTAATACGTCCCTCTGGCATATGTTGTTACATGTTAAAACTTTTTCCTGAGACAAACTATACTTCCAGCTCAACCCGTCTGTAGAAACACTGGGAATGATACCTCAGAGAAAAGTATTTGAGATCAGTTATTACAGTCAATGAATTTCTCCAGAACGACGACGATGTGGCAGAAAGTGATGACAGAGCTGGTGAGAACAGTAACATTACACAGATTCAATGAGGCTGAACAAGAAAACCAGAATTAAAGGCATTTTTATGGTTGTCGCAATTTCACCTGAAAGGTTGCTAAAAGTGTTTATCGCCTTAAAATCTTTAAACAAGCTAATTAAGAGTGGAAACCTTGAGAAGTCATTCAAAAAATCAGTTCGGTTTCATTGTACCACAGTGATTTCTTTTTTTGGTGGATTTAGCTTGGAGGGGATGTAGATATCTCCATCCATCCCTCTTCAAACAAGGAGCAATGTAAACATAACAATTTATATTGTATAAAATATATATGTACTTATTATTCAGGACAGAAAAGGTAAAGAAACAATAAATGAGTCAACAGCAACAGTGTCTTTCTGTCAACTTTGGGGAGTTAGAGCAACACACAAGAGTTTTCCCTTGGGGAAAACTTTACAGATACATAAAATAGGAGGATCACACATTCGTTTGCATACAATCTGCATGCAACAGATCACATTGTGTCTCCTGATGTTTTCAAATGGTTTTCTTTTCTTTTTGTTTTTTTCCCCTCCCAAGTCTGTCAACTTATTCTAAACTGGAAGTGACATCTGGGGAAAGAAGAGCAGAAATAACAAAAGTAATGATACAAATGCCTTTTGTTTTCATAGTAGTTTTAGGTTTTCCATTTTCCAGAGACAGAAGTGAATTGGGATAAATCTCAGAAATACTGTGAAACCAATTGTTGAGGGAACAGTGCTCTGTGTCTTTTCTCCTTAATTGCAACAGCAGTCCACCCTGCTCGGTACAATGCCCCTTATCTCTGTCTTTTTATGTTGGTTGTATGAAAGACGGGTGTTTGGGACAAAGGTGCTCTGTGGCTTTGGGGGAAGGTTATAGAAGTTTGTTGTCCGTTGAGCTGACATGGGTGATGACTCCATAGATTTAATTTAAATCTGCCGCAAGTGAAATGGATTGTCATATATACAGACAGATGCTGTGACCAGGTTCTGTAATAACAAAAGGAAAGAGAACTTGAATCTGCATGTATCTCTTTTCTTGTTTTCAAAGAAAGGGGTGGGAAAATTCTCATAAAAATATCATGTGACTCAAAATTTCACAATTTTCTCAAAAAATTATTTTGAGGAAATAAAGTTTTCCCATGTACCTAAACTTGAACTAATATTGCTTAAGCTTAATGCCAGAGAACCAAAGAGAGAAAATAAGAAAGAAGTGAAACAGATGAGGCAAGCAATGAACTCCAGACCAGAAACTTCTGAACACCTTAAAAGGTTTAAAAAAGAATCCGTTTCAGTGTTTTAATCATGATATTTATTATAATAAATGTAGAGATGATTTAAAGTCTTATTGAAGAATCCATTTCAGTGTTTTAATCATGATATATGTTATAATAAGTGTAGAGATGATTTAAAGTCTTATTATAGTTACAAGTTTATTTTGCAACATCAGTGCTTGACATTAGTATGGTGGGATGCTGACTCAGACATAGATTTTGTGTTTCCATAAAGATGCAGCATGTGGTCCTATGGAAACCTCAGCTGCATTATTTAAATTTCCTGCAGACTCATGTTGCAAGTATTTTTAGTAAAATTAAATATTTTTATGGAGTAGGTCCGTAACTATCTCAAGGAACAAGCTGAATAAAAATAATGCAAACATTGTCAGACAGTCCTGAAAAAGCATGGTTTTTTAAAGACTGCTTTATTGAGGTATGATTGATAAGTAAAAAGCTGTGCATATTGAATGTATACAACTCGATGAGTTTGGGAATAAGTATATGCCACTACTATCAACATCATAAACATATCCATCACTCCCAGAGTTTCCTCCCCCCCATATAACATAGAAATGATGATTATCCTTATTATTTCATGTTGTAAAGCCTGAATTTTGAGTGGGTAAAGAAAATCATCGGGTGGTTGGTTGGTTTCATTGATTGGAATGTAAAGGATTCTTTTTGTGGGATGGCAGACAAAACCCACTCTTAAAAACACACATATGCATTCTTCTATTCTGTTGCCTTTCTTGGCGTTTAAATCATCAAGACTGATGGAAGTGGTAACTATGGGGACTTACTGCACATCTGGAAAGTAATTTGGGAAGATGTAAAAGCAGCTGTGCCACCCTGTTCTAATTATTATCTGGAGTGAGGAGTGGCTATTACGGCATATCGTAGGTTGTGAAATGCTGGCTTTCTTTGGCCTGAGTTGAGTTGAACAGCTGCTCTTTTCCTCAGGAGCAACAAATATATTTTTCAGGTCCCCAGATTATTGGGGGAGTTTTGAGTGATTGGGAATGGGATAGAGAATTTCACTCGTAGGGAAAACAGAACTGAAGTGAAGAGTTGGCTTGTTGTTGGTTTTATGATATTGTGAAATATATTTTTGGTCTTAATCTTGTTTTCTGGCAAACTCCTAAAACCCTTGGAATCTCCAGAGTGATAAGTGTATTTTTTTGTATGTTAATGAGTTGACTGATGGCTGGCCACTCTAGGTAGCTTCAGAATGGAGGTTGGTCACAGCAAAGACCCAGGTTGGATTAGAGGGTTGGGACTTTTAGCCCCAACCTCTGGGGAGGGGAGAGGGGCTGAAGGTTGAGCTGCTAGTCAGTGGCCTTTGATTTAATCAATCATGCCTACGTAATGAAGCTTCCATAAAAACCCCAACAGACTGGGTTCTGGGAGCTTCTGGATAGCTGAACACGTAGAGGTTTGTGTAGGGTGGAGGGTCTGGCGGGGGCAGGGAAGCTCCAACACCCTTCCCCAGTACTCTGCCCTATGCATCTCTTCATCTGATATTCATTGGTATCCTTTGTGAATTCTTTTAAAATAAGTCAGTAAATGTAAGTATAGTGTTTGCCCAAGTTTTCCTAGCCACTCTAGCAAATTAATTGAGCCCCAAAAGGGGGTCGTGGGAACCCCAATTTGTAGCAGGGAAAACAACCTGGAGCTTGCTTCTGGCATCAGAAGTGAAGAGCAGTCTTCTAGGACTGAGCCTTCAGCCTGTGGGTTATGAGGCTGTCTCCAGTTTGGTAGTGTCAGATTTGAACTGGAAAACACCCAGCTGGTGTCCGCTGCAGAACTTGCTGCTTCTTTGGTCTCTGCCTGCCTTGGTCTTCCAGAGTGCTGGCATTACAGGCGTGAGCCAGGCGCCTGGCCCCAGGTGCTCGAATAGCTGAGGCAGCTGTGGCATCGAGCCCTTCCCTCCCAGGGGCTGGCGCTTTGCTCTCCTAGTCACAGCTGTCAGGAGCTGGTGGTCAGAACCCACACCCCCATGGGAGCTGCTCTTCTGCCCTCCTTCTCTCTTAAAGTTTCCTCCAGGAGTTCCCTCAGTCCTCTTCGGGGTGTGTGTTGATGGGGTTATGGGGGATGCGTGGGAGAAGGCCTGCTTCGAGCCTCCAGGAGGAACTGCTTGTTGCTCTCTGGGTGCTCTCAGGCCCCTACTGCATGGAGGGCGTGGGGACCGCAGATGAAGGTTACTGAAAGACTGGTACATTTGGGGTTTATATTGTAGGATGGGTGATGGTGCATGAAAGGATCTCAGTGGGGAAGATTCCATCTGATCTTTAGCAAGGTCATTTGGGTGGCAGGTTGGGCAAAGTTGGGCCATCAGAAGGCCGTAGATGGAAATGGTCGAGTTGTGATCCTGGGGCATGCGTGGTTGAGTTGTGATGAGTCGGAGGATCCTCAGGATCCTAATATCAGTTTATCATGCTGTATTTCAGGAACCTCATCTTAAGATATTCTGTTCTGGCTCCCTCTTCTTCCAAGACGGATTCTGGGTTTTTGTTTTGTGTTTGAGATGGAGTCTCACTCTGTCACCCAGGCTGAAGTACAGTGGTGGGATCTCAGCCCACTGCAACCACTGCCTCCTGATCTCAGGCAATTCTTGTGCTTCAGCCTCCCGAGTAGCTGGGATTACAGGTGTGTGCCACCATGCCCAGCTAATTTTTGTACTTTTAGTAGAGATGGGATTTCACCATGTTGGCCAGGCTGGTCTCGAACTCCTGACTTCAGGTGATCTACCCGCCGGCTTGGCCTCCCAAAGTGCTGGGATTACAGGCATGAGCCACCGCGCCCGGCCCAGGTTCTGTTTTCAGGCAGTTTCCTTTCCTGGAGGCAGTACAGCAGAGGCCAGGAAGCTGAGCGCCACGGTGTGTGTCCTTAGAGGGGCAGCAGCAGATTCTGTCTTGACCTTTGCTGTTTTTCTACTGAACACTTGACAGTAGATGACATTTTGAAGGGTGGGGGGTCTCCCACCTTGCCTGCTGTGTCAGTCCAGACTGTGGGCTCAGACAGACAAGACTGATTGTAGTGAAGGAGTGACTTTTGTCCAGACACATTCAAAGATCTTCCTGGCCTTGGAAGAGTCCTTCTCGTCTCCACACTGTGCTAGGAACTTTGAGGCCATCAGCTCAAACGCAGAACATGTTATTGGTGGGGGGAAGCAAGGAGCTTTCTAAAGTGTCATTTTTTCCTGTTTCGGTTTCTCCTCTCCCGTGGTTCTGTAAAATCAGTGAATGCAGAAGTAGGGTAGAGATGATCCTTGATCTGCCCCAGGCCTCCTGACCAGGGTGTAGGTCTTTAGCAGAAAGGCTTTGGGAGAAATCCAACTCGCAAGCCCTGCTTGCATCTAAGCCTGCTTTGCAGTGTTAGGCGTGTGTTGCTATGGGCAGTGCACCAACATTAAATAACTGAAGGGCTGGCTAGCAGTCTGTAAAATGGAAAATGTGTGTGTGGCTTTAGGTGATCTAAAAGTCGTATTTTCCTTGGTTGTCTTGGTAAAGTCATTTATTTAAACCAAAGAGCAGAATGTTGGGAGGTTAAAAAAAAAAAAAGAGAGCTGGAGGAGAGGTCTTTCTGAATGAGTGAATGGATAGAAGAAATGGCATAACTTACAAATGTACAAGGCATTTCTGTCATCCTCCCTGTGTGTATTCAGGTGTGTATTTAGGAATCCATTGCTCTAAAGGAAGACTATAGTGTGGAACAAAATCTTGCAGTGAGTATTACACTGTGAGAGATTTTTAGCACTTACTACATGCCAGGTGGACTACATGAGCCAGCTAAGGTCTAAGCGCCTCACACATGTTACTCCAGTAGTCCTCTCACTGAAGTAGGTGCTGTGATTATTCAGTGTTCCTCGGAGGTTAAGAGACATACCTAAGGCCACTTAACCAGTACAAGGCTCAGTGGAGCTGGGGGGAAGCTCAGAATGAGCTCTAGAGCAATTACGTGGCACTTGCCTTGGGGAAGAAACAAGTGACATGTTTACTTATTTATGCAGGTGAATTTGTAACGTGTACTCCTGCACCTGGACTTGGAATGCCTAGTGAATAATAAGTCTAATGAATAATATGAATATTAATGACCATAATAATGAATATTGATGAATACTAATGACTAATGAATAAAAAGATTTTCCACTTTTCTGAGGGTCTCCTGAGAGGTGCAGTGAGATCTGTCTCAGATTCTATTCTCTGCCAGTTCCTGAATTCTCAGGCTCCCATCGGAATCCCTGGGAGGGGTCCTGACGTTGTCTCTTTTATGAGCTTCCCAGGAGGTGGTGATGCAGGCCAGGGGCCACACTGGGCATTAGGAGCCTCTTCCTCACACAGTGCCTTTGCTGAAGGTGCTTCCCTGGTGTTTCCTCTCTTAGCCCTGCTAGGCAGGCAGAGAGATGGGTGTCGAAGACCCTGATGTTGGCACCAGACCGTCCCAGGTTGGAAAGCTGGCCTCTGTGCTTCTTAGTCCCGGGATTTGTGGGCAGTCGCTCAACTTCTTTGAGCTCCTGTTTACCCATCAATACAAGTGAGGAAAAAACAGGCCCCTGTCAGAGGGCTGCCCTGAGGAGTAGGAGATCCTGTACATGAAACAACCTGGCACTTGATGTTTCCCGCTTAAATACCGGCCTTTATTACTATAAACTCTGCATAGAGGGAGGTCTGATGGCTGTGGGCTTTTCCCGGGTGCACTGACCTGACCGCCTTTGTTTTTCTACCCCTTCAGGACGGTTCGCTGGGAAACATCGATGACCTGGCGCAGCAGTATGCAGATTATTACAACACCTGTTTCTCCGACGTGTGCGAGAGGATGGAGGAGCTGCGGAAACGGCGGGTTTCCCAGGACCTGGATGTGGTGAGTGGGAATCCTGAGAATATATTTTTGTGAGCAGAGCTGCTCCAATTTGGGCTTCTCCTTGGTCCTTCTCCCAGTGCTAGCTGTTCCTGGGGTATCAATCTGTAGGCTACTGCACTAGTATGGGGTAAAAAGTTCAGATCCCTAAAGGACTGACCCAGTTCTGCTGCGGATATCAAACTGAGTGAGTGTTGGCTGGAGCAATAGGATCGAACCTTTGCATTCATTAAAAGAATAGATTTTTATTTTTATTTTTATTTTTTTAACTTAAGGAAAAAGTATGTTTTTACTATTCACCAGTGTATACTACATTTTTTATTGACTCTAAGCCCAAAGGATGTCTAGGCTAATTATTTCCCCCTTTTCATTCCTTTTTTCTTTTCTTTTGGAAAGCAACATAAAATTTAAAGGAACAATGAATTGCCTGTAGTCTCTCACCTAGCAATAATCACATTGATGTTTTAGTAGGTATCCTTCCAATGTTTTTGTGGGCATTTAAAAATCAGCAAAACTAGTCCACTGCTAAAGACACTTTTTTTTTTTTTTTTTTTTGAGATGGAGTTTCGTTTTTGTCCCCCAGGCTGGAGAGCAATGGTGTGATCTCAGCTCACCGCAACTTCCGCCTCCCAGGTTCAAGCGATTCTCCTGCCTCAGCCCCCCAAGTAGCTGGGATTACAGGCATGCACCACCACGGCCGGCTAATTTTGTGTTTTTAGTAGACACAGGGTTTCTACTTGTTGGTCAGGCTGGTCTCGAACTCCCAACCCCCTCCCAAAGTGCTGGGATTACAGGCGTGAGCCACCATGCCCGGCCTAAAGACACTATATATAGATAAAATCATATTTTTAATATATATAAAATCAGTGAAACAACGCTGTATCTATATATTAAAAAAAACTTCTTCTTTTATTACTTAACATTGTATTGTAGCTCATATTCCCTGTCCTTGAAATTCCTTGTCATCACCATCTTTCATGGCTATGTTCTCCTCTCACTCAGGTACATTGAAATAAATTTGGCTGTGAAAACCTTTATGTGTATAGTCAGTGGCACATTTGGCCTTGTATGTGATAAACAGTAACTAAATAGTGTAGGTGCTATATATTTAATTTTTATGTATACTAGTAGTTCAAAATTGTATATTTGCTATAAAATATCATAAAAGCTTCTGCATTTCTCAGTTTAAATATCTTACTATTGGATTCACTTTAGTTCTGTGCCTTTCAAATAGTTTTGTTTCATTATGCCAACCTCAGGACCTCCTCAAGAAATGGGGTTGAAGCAGAAGAAAATGTTCAACCCTCTGTATCTCCTCATCCAGACCTGTTCCTTTTGAGCCATCTCAGATAGTGGGGGCTGCATGGATATGTTTTAACTAACAGAGTTCCTCAACCTTTAAAAAAATGTTTGAAAACTAAGCTGGGCATGGTGGCTCACGCCTGTGATCCCAGCACTTTCGGAGGCTGAGGCTGGTGGATCACCTGAGGTCGGGAGTTGGAGACCAGCCTGACCAACATGGAGAATCTCTACTAAAAAATATAAAATTAGTCAGGCGTGGTGGCACATGCCTCTAATCCCAGCTACTCAGCAGGCTGAGGCAGGAGAATCACTTGAACCTGCTGAGAGGCAGAGGTTGTGGTGAGCCAAGATCGCGCCATTGCACTCCAACCTGGGCAACAAGAGTGAAAGTCCGTTTCGGAAAAAAAAAGAAAAAAAAAAAAAATTGAAAACTGCTGATTCAATTGAATCCTTATTTATCCTCCTTCTACCTCCTATTTGTCTACTTAGGGTAAGCACACACACAAATAATAATTAAGTAACTAATTTAGAACTAATTAAGAACAGAGAATTCTTTGTTAATAATTATTTTTATGTTATATACAAGGGTTCTGTGATTCCTCTCTTATAAGAGACCCAGCAAGGGGTTGGGTACCCCTGCTGTATATTCTGTAAGTGAACATAATCTGTTTCCACTGTGAGACTAGGATGTTCTTATGTACTGTTATTTACTTTCTTAACCACGTAAAGATTCCTTGGATCAGGAGTAACAATATATCATGACTGCCAAATATTAATTGATTCTCTTTCTTTTATGTTCACCAATTTAGTAGTTGCAGGGATGGGAGTTAAAGTTGACTGAGGCTGAGAAGTGTCATCCAGGGGCTGAAAGCCATCACCTCGGGAGCCTGACGCCTTGGCCCAGGTGGGCGGCAGCACTGTCAATGGCTTATTTCCTTTAACTTTGCTCCTTGACATGTGTGAACGCTGGGGTTATTTCCTCCTTTGGAAAGTAACTTTATGTGTCAAAAGACTCCCACACTCTTAAAATTCGTTAGGCTCTCCTGTTGGAGCATAGTTAATGAAAAAATACTTTCATTTTGGCAAGATTACCACAGGACAACTTAAATATTGCATAATGCCCTGAATTCTTGAATGTTTCAATTCTTCTTCTTCTTTTTTTTTTTTTTTTGAGATGAGGTTTCGCTTCTGTTGCCTAGGCTGGAGTGCAATGACGTGATCTGGGCTCACCACCACCTCTCTCTGCCTCCCGGGTTCAAGTGATTCTCCTGCCTCAGCCTCCCGAGTAGCAGGGCTTACAGGCATCCACCACCATGCCCGGCTAATTTTTTTTTTTTTTTTAGTAGAGTTGGGGATTCTCCATGTTGGTCAGGCTGGTCTCGAACTCCTGACCTCAGGTGATCTACCCACCTTGGCCTCGCAAAGTACTGGGGATTACAGGCGTGAGCCACCACGCCTGGCCAGAATGTTGTAACTCTTGCCTGGCCAGAATGTTGTAACTCTTGCCTCTAATGATGGTCTGGTAGGACTCTGTGGCCTCCTTAGACATTTTACTGTGCTTGAGGAAATGATTGCTGTGAACTGGCGAAAGATGGACCACTGACACAACACTAAACTGTTCTTCTCAGGATTCTAGCTGGTTAGGAGTTGGGGTTACTATCGTCATCCCATGGTGTTTGGGAACCTTGGAAGGCAGCTTCTAGGTAGGAGAGAAAGTCTGCCCATCGGTGGGATAAATAACCACCTTCTCGTTCAAACAGGTGGGGCTAATTTGGTGTGCTCTGTTCCAAAACCGCAGAAGACAATGTGGGGAAAAAAACACCACATGAGCTTAATTAGTTCCCATCAAAAGTACAAGAAGTTGGTGGTGGGTAAAGTAGATGGGAGCTGATTCAAGCCAGACTGGAAGCATGACTGTTCATTCTTTAAATTGTAGTTAGCGGCCGGACACGGTGGCTCACGCCTGTAATCCTAGCACTTTGGGAGGCTGAGGCGGGCGGATCATGAGGTCAGGAGATCGGGAACATCCTGGCTAACATGGTGAAACCTGGCTCTACTAAAAAATAGAAAAAATTAGCTGGGCGTGGTAGTAGGCGCCTGTAGTCCCAGCTACTCGGGAGGCTTAGGCAGGAGAATGGCATGAACCCAGGAGGCGGAGCTTGCAGTGAGCCAAGATCCTGCCACTGTACTCCAGCCTGGGTGACAGAGTGAGACTCCATCTCAAAAAAAAAAAAAAAAAAAATTGTAGTTAGCAAGTAAGACCCCAAATTGGCATATTCAGATTCTCTCTCTCTCTCTCTCTCTCTCTTTTTTTTTTTGAGACAGAGTTTTGGTCTTGTTGCCCAGGCTGGAGTGCAATGGCATGGTCTCAGCACACTGCAACCTCTGCTTCCTGGGTTTAAGCAATTCTCTTGCCTCAGCCTCCCAAGTTGCTGAGATTACAGGCTTGCACCACGATGCCCGACTAATTTTTGTATTTTTAGTAGAGATGGGGTTTTGCCATGTTGGCCAGGCTGGCCTCAAACTCCCGACCTCAGATGATCTGCCTGCGTTGGCCTCCCAAAGTGCTGGGATTACAGGTGTGAGTCACTGCATCCAGCCTTCAGATTCTCTTTCTATGAAATTCCAGACAAGTTGCAGTGGAAAAGGGAAATTCTAAAACTGGCAAGGATCGGGTTTAGGTGCTGGATGTTTCCTGTGTCACTCACATGGCTCCGAATCTAGATGTCCATGTTAGATGTGTTTTGAGGCTAGTCATCATTTAGGCTATGACACAACGCTATCAGCCTCCTGAAAGTTCCCTCTCACAGTGCTTAACACTTTTGACTCTTCCTGGGGACTCATTTCCTTGAAATGCTGTGACTTCCAGTCTGTCATGTTCCCTTTTATTGCATTAGAATTTTACATATATTTCTAATCTTTCAATTCTGCCTTCAGATAAGTAAACAATATGCTTTCCCTCCTGGCTGCTTGGTTGGAGCAACTTCAGGTCTGAGGACCTGCAGCTTAATTATTTCTTTCTTTCTTTCTTTTTTTATTTGAGATGGAGTTCACTCTTGTTGCCCAGGCTGGGGTGCATTGGCACAATCTCGGCTCACTGTAACCTCCGCCTCCTGGGTTCAAGTGATTCTCTTGCATTAGCCTCCCAAGTAGCTGGGATTACAGGTGTGTGCCACCACTCCTGGCTAATATTTTGTATTTAGTAGAGATGGGGTTTCACCATGTTGGTCAGGTTGGTCTCAAACTCCTGACCTCAGGTGATCTACCTGCCTCGGCCTCCCGAAGAGTTGGGATTATAGGCATGAGCCACTGCGACCAGTCAGTTTCTTTCTATGCTTGTCAGCAGCCCTGTCAAAGCTGAATGCAAGATGGCTTTGAGACAAAATAATGTTAAAAGCAGAAAAGGAAATATGCAGTAACATGTTAGAAGTCTCAGACATTTTATAGGGAAAAAGTAGCATTAGATTTGTTGTGTCTGCTCTAGAAAAAGTCATTTTAGAAGACAGCCTTGGGGACAGAGAATTTTGGGTGATGGGTTGACTTGGTTTATGGCTTTGTTTCATTCTAAATCTTCTGGGTGAATTTAGGAGATTGAAGAAATAGTCTACAGATAGAATACTTAGATATTTGTGTTTGACTTTAAAAAGTCAAAAAATGCATTGTCCTTAAGAGCTAATTATGTATCAACTGGAGAACAAACAAAACAAAAGGGCACTCAGCCCACCGAGTTGCTTGACTTAACCCTGAAAAACAAAAGGTTTTGATAATTATGTTAGTAATTAACTTTCTGGACTAGATGTCAAGCTCTTTCTCTAGGACGTAATCACCCGGATCCTGACTGGAATAATGCATTTGATAAAGTGTCTTTGGGGCCAGTTAGTTTTGATGAAGACAACAGAGAGTACAGATGGGTAAAAATTCAACAATATAAACAGATATTATGATTCACATTTATAACTATGGTGAGAGTTTTTATTTAGCACCAAATGGGCCCTACAGGAATGATGTGTTTGGACCACAGCCTTTCCCTCTGCTGGGGATTGGGACATTAGTGCTTGTGAACAGCAGGGAAGTTGCCCATATCTCTCCACATTTGGCACAATCCCTGGGTACCATGTGTTTTTTTGGCTGGGAGAAGCTGCAATCAGAAATGCTAGTAGCTTTCCAAGTCCATAATGGCCCAACTCGAATGATGCTAAGTCTGACATCTGTCAAAGTGACACCGTGGTCAGGAAAGGAACACACTCAAGGTGGCCTCTGTTACTGGCAGTATCAGCTTCCTCAGCATCTTTGAGGTGGAATCTGTGTGAGTATTGGCAGAAAACAAGTTTGTGCAGTTGTTGATGCGACACGGAGCTGAGAGAAGTCCCTACCTCCAGCAGCACTCTGTTGATGATAACATACTCATCAGCAGCTGAAACCTGGCCCAGCTTCTGTGCCACTTTGTTGTCATGACTGTGTCAATACAAGGAAAAAGGAGCCCAGGTGGAGATGCACTGAGGTCTTTAAGGACCGGGAATGTCAATAAAAACATTGCATATTATAACTGTGAAAGGTCATAGCAGAACTATTGCTGGCTGGGTGCAGTGGCTCACACCTGTAATCCCAGCACTTTGGGAGGCCAAGGCGGGCAGATCACTTGAGGTCAGGAGTTCAAGACCAACCTGGCTAACATGGTGAAACCCCATCTCTACCAAAAATACAAAGTTACCCAGGTGTGGTGGTGTGCACCTATAATCCCAGCTACTTGGGAGGCTGAGAAAGGAGAATCGCTTAAACCTGGGAGGTGAGATTGCAGTGAGCCGAGATCATGCCAGTTTACTCTAGCCTGGGTGCCACAGTGAGACTGCATCTCAAAAAAAAAAAAAAAAAAAAAAAAAGAAAGAAAGAAAGAAAGAAAGAGAACCATTGTTAATGGTGTAAGAATGACTTATCATTCCTTGCAATTTTAATAACTTAAACCTTCCAAATATAGTTCTGGATCAAGACAGAGGCAATAAGAGTAGTGTCCGTTGTGACCGGTGCTAATTGTCAGAGCCTCCTTTGGCTGTACCGCCCCCTCTCCAAGCTGGAGCAAGACTCCTTACCTGGGCTTGTTGCAGTGAGCAAGAGGGTGTAAGAAACACTGATGGAAAGAGGTTGAGGGAGTCACAGACTTGGTTCAAATTCTGGCTGTTTTACTTACCTGGCCCTGGCCTCTGTTTCCCAATTTATAAAATGTGGGTAAAGTATCTCAAAGTTATTAGAGGCATAAATGAAAAAAATTGTTTCATCATAAGTGACTGTAACTGTTGATTTCTTTCCCTTCCTTTCTATTCTGAGTTGAAAAATCCCCGCAGTAATGCTGAGGAGTATCCATTACTTGTACTTCATTAATATTTATTCGAGTGAGTACAGGGATTTTTTTTTATAGCTTTTTATGTTGGAAATGTGAACATCTATAAAGATCACAATATCGTGAACATCCTGTGCCTGTTACCCACATCCACAGCTAGCAGCATCCTGCCATCGTTTCATCTTCACACCCCACTCACACTTAATTTTTTTTTTTTTTTTGAAGGCGCAGTCTCACTCTGTCGCCCAGGCTGGAGTGCCATGGCCGGATCTCAGCTCACTGCAAGCTCCGCCTCCCGGGTTCACGCCATTCTCCTGCCTCAGCCTCCCAAGTAGCTGGGACTACAGGCGCCCGCCACCTTGCCCGGCTAGTTTTTTGTATTTTTTTAGTAGAGACGGGGTTTCACCAGGTTAGCCAGGATGGTCTCGATCTCCTGACCTCGTGATCCGCCCGTCTCAGCCTCCCAAAGTGCTGGGATTACAGGCTTGAGCCACCGCGCCTGTCCGATTACTATGTTTTTTAAAAGTTTGTTTTGGCCGGGCATGGTGGCTCATGCCTATAATCCCTGCACTTTGGGAGGCTGAGGCAGGTGGATCACCTGAGGTCAGGAGTTTGAAACCAGCTTGTCCAAACATAGAGACATGGTGAAACCCTGTCTCTGCTAAAAATGCAAAAAAAAATTAGCCAGGTGTAGTGGCAGGCACCTGTAGTCCCAGCTACTCAGGAGGCTGAGGCAGGAGAATCGCTTGAACCCTGGAGGTGGAGGTTGCAGTGGGCCGAGATCGCACCACTGCACTCCAGCCTGGGTGACAGAGTGAGATTCCATCTCAAAAAAAAAAAGTTTGTTTTGAGGTATAACTTATATACATCTAAATGCACAAATGTCAGTTGTATAACTTCATCAAATGAATATACCCACCTCACCCACAGCCCAGCATGATAGAGAACACATCCAACACTCAAAGTTGCTTCCTGTCCCTTCCAGTGGGTCCTGCCTGGTTTGAGAGCAGGGATTTTTGTCGGTCTATTTTGGTCACTACTATACCCTTGCGTAGAGAACAGTGCATAGCACATAATAGGTGCCCAATAAATATTTGTTGAATTTATTCGTGTGTGTAAATATTCAACTGAGCATTTAAATATATTTGAAATATTTAATGAGCATTGAGTCTGTTATTTGGGATTTTGCCTTTCCGGAATCACAGACGAAATATGTATTCCCTGCCCACAAAGAGGCCACAGTTTAGTAGGGGTGTGAGGCAAGTAACATACTCTTACCGTGCTGTGCAGGAGTACAGAAGAGGGTCCCTGACGACTCCTTAGAGGAAGTGATAACCCAGGCTTCCCAATCAGAAGGCACAGGAAGGACTGACCTGGTTGAGGGAGGTGTGGACCCTGGGGAGTAACTTCAGGGAGAGGCCACAGTTTCAGCCAAGGTCAAAAATGGAGGGGTAAATGTGGCTAGAAACTATGGCATAAACAATGTGAGGGGAAAAAAGAGGCAGGCTGTTCTTTCAGAGGACCTTGGATTATTAATGATATAAAAGATAAAGTAGAATATTACGATTCATTACTATTCACAGGGAGAAAGAGAATAAATGGCCATTTCGCAATCATTGACCGCTGGGCCAAGGTGAACTTGTTCTTGCTTTTCATGTGGCTTCATGCAGACATGTGCACATAGTCTGGTCTGTGTGGGTTTTTGTTTGGTTTCATTGACTGCTCTTCTTTTGTTATTTGCTACAGGCAGCAAAGCATGTGGGAAACAGGTTTCCTGTTGTACATTTGAGCTTCCTGAATATTCAAGAAAATGATCAGGAAAGTGAGATTCTGCCCAGCTCAGTCTACAAGGTCACCATTGTTTTTAGGGAACACAGGTCTGCCCCCAGAGCATAGAAACACAGAAGACTTACGTCGTCCCTGAATTCTTAGGCTCATCCCCATAGGATAAGAATGAGAACTGTGCCTCACATGCCTTACACTATCCTGAGTTATCCTGCTGAAGCCCTGTGGTTTCTCTAAATGGCATTTGTTTTTGTTCTGTTTCCTTTTGTCTTCACTTACATTATTTGCTAGCTTTGGGCTACAGTTGATTTGAAGACTGTGATCAGTATCTGTGGGCATTAGATGGTGAGTCTGAACTCCATTCTGCTGTGGGATTCACACACTTGATGTCAAATACACTGAGGCATTATATCTTAAGCCAGATGGCAATACAGTTCTGTGCTCTGGCCTCTCTCAGACAAAGTCACATTTGTAATCAAATGCCCAGTTCCAATTTAGTCAGCATTTTTTGTACATGGCACTATGTGAACGTGGACATCAACAGATCTCTTGGTGCCAGATTTGATCTTGGCATTCTATACCTTTGGTAATTAAGAAGGTTTTTTTTTTTTTTTTATTAACCCTGCAGTCAGTTCAGGTGTTTCCATCCTTACACTTAGGCACTAGACACCTTTGCAGACTGTGCACTTGTGGAAACCGCTGGGTTGGCTGTGTTGTGCATGATATGACAGTCTAAGAATAGAGAGGGCTTTAGATTTTTCAAATGTGCATCAACAATTTCAGCTTCTTCTTCTTTTTTTTGAGTTTCACTCTTGTCTACCAGGCTGGGGTTCAATGGCGTGATCTCGGCTCACTGGAACCTCCACCTCCTGGATTCAAGTGATTCTCCTGCCTCAGTCTCCCAAGTAGTTGGGATTACAGGTGCCCGCCACCACACCTGGCTAATTTTTGTATTTTTAGTAGAGATGAGGTTTCACCATGTTGGCCAGGCTGGTCTCGAACTCCTGACCTCAGGTGAGCCACCCGCCTCAACCTCCCAAAGTGCTGGGATTACAGAATTTCAGCTTCTTTTTCTCTTGCTCCTGAGCATTTAGAAATGGTTTTTGTTTGCTTGCTTTAATGAAAGGTAGTATGCCTGGGGGATTAAAAACCAAACTACCATACTACTTAAATACTAGTACTTGCCAAAAAGGAAAAAGTCTGAGCTTTGTTGTTTCCATTTGCGTACAACAGACAGCGTTCCTAAATGTTAAGGAAATTGACACTAATTGGAGAGAAGAGTTAGGAACTCACCTAAAAGTGGCCACTTTGATGGCAGAACCTAGCAGGTAGCCAGGACTTGGCCAGGGCTTGGGAGGGAAAGGAGCATCTCTGTTTTTGGAGTCAGGACCATTCAAAGGGTGAATGAAGCCCAGGCCAGGTGACATTTTGGAGCCTGGAATATTAAAACCAGGTTGCCAAAATTGTAGTGTGATCTCAGTCTTTACATTTAACAGTTATATACATTTTTAACACAGAAGATTACAATGTAATTTATTTAGGCTAATCAGAAGCTAATTATAGGCTATTTAAAAATGTTAATTTGTAACACACTAGAGGCAGTATGGTCTTGAGGTGAGACAAAATGTAAAGGAGTGCAGTGAATGTTTGCTTATTTCCAGACCCTCAGAGTGGGTTTTTGTAGCTGTATCTATGTCATTTAGCGATGATGTCAACAGTCTACATTTGAGACTGTAGGACTGACTGAGTGGTCCAAGCCAAGTGGCCCATCTATTCTGCAGAACGCTGCATGGGGCCTGAGGCAGGTTGGCATCTGGAATGGAATTAGGCAGACACCTGTAGGGTCCAGCCTGGAAGTCAGCTGGGGCAGGGCCCTGAGCCTATGCCGGTGTCGTCATGCACTACACCTGACATTGTCCTCCTGACGCACGCAGTCCATATTTTAGACTGATCTCTCACCAAAGCTCCTGTGCACCGAAATGACTAACAGTAGAAAGAACTGAGCTCTGGGCAGGGCGTGGTGGCTCATGCCTGTAATCCCAGCACTTTGGGGGGCCGAGGCACGTGGATCCTTTGAGCCTAGGAGTTTGAGACCAGCTTGGGCAACATGGCAAAACCTTCTGTCTCTACAAAAATAATACAAAAATTAACAGGGCGTGGTGGCACATGCCTATTGTCCCGGCCACTGGGAAGGCTGAAGTGGGAGGATCACTTAAACCCGGGAAGTTGAGGCTGCAGAAAGCCATGATAGCACCACTACACTGCAGCCTGGGTGACAGAGTGAGACTGTCTGGGGAAAAAAAAAAAAAAAGGAATTGAGCTCTGAGCTCTGGATCATCACGTACATCAGTGGGAGGTTTCTCTCTCTCCCTCTCATTAGAAGACCATTGCTCCCATTCCAGCAGTTTGTTTGCATTTGGGATTGTCTTTTCTTTCAGTTTGGAAGTTTTAAGAATTTTAAGTTGAAGAAAACAAGATGGCAAAATGTTGAGCAAATTTGTTTGGTGCTGGCCAGGTGTGATGGCTCATGACTGTAATCCTAGTCATGAACCATCAGCCTTTGGGAGGCCAAGCCTGGTGGATCGCTTGAACTTGGGAGTTTGAGACTGGCCTGGGCAACATGGCAAAATCCCACCTCTACCAAAAACACCCAAAAAACGAAAATGAGTTGGGAATGGTGGTGCATGCCTGTAGTCACAGCTACTTTGGAGGTTGAACCTAGGAGGCAGAGGTTGCAGTGAGCTGAGATTGCGCCACTGCAATCCAACCTGGGCAACAGAGTGAGACCCTATCTCAAAAAAAAAAAAAAAAAAAAAAAAATTGATGCGGTCACATCAGTTATCCTGACTTTTCAGCTATTCAGTATCAGGAAGGACACAAACCAGCTCACGGAGTAACTTTGGAAAATACATCTCAATATACCCCAGCACACAGCTCATGCCTTTCCTTTAGTGTGTCACTGCACTTCTCAAAAAAGAAAATTGGGTTGTTGCTTTTTTTTCTCCCTTGATATGTCCATCTGTGTATTAGAAATGGAGGCTTAATTTACCAACTCTAGAATGGTATTAAGAAGCTAGGTTCATGAGTAAGCCACTGCTCCTGTCTCTGGCCATTCTGAGACCTGTGCATAAGTAATTTATGTATAAGGAATAGTTTGAGAGACTGGAGCAATTATTTGGAATATGAAGATGTTCTAAATTTGTGCTACCAGCAATGCCATCCATCTCATGGGCCCCAGCAGAAGCTGATGAAACTTAATGAAAAATAAATCAAGAGCAAGTCCAAACCAAATTGGAAGCATATCATGAATATTCGTGAACATCTGGATGTGTGTGGGGGGGTGTCTGTTAGTTTTTTAATGTGTGTGACAGCAGAGACATGATTTCTTAACAAAGATGCCAAAAGGAAGACCGATTTTCATCTGTGATTTCAAAGGGTATTTGTGTTTGTATGTGTATGTCCCTTCTCCTTAGGGTGTGGGTTTCTTTTCTCCAAGATATTCCTTTGATCTCTTTCATCTTTCGGGATCTGCTTGGGTATTTTATCTGCATTCTTCGTTGGAATCAGTCACTTGATTCATGAAGATTAAACGTTTCCTTCTAAAGGAGAATTTTAACTTAAGGAAAGTTTTACTATTTAATATTTTTGATGAATCTTTTCAATGCCAGTGATGTGATAATTATCAATTAAGCTATTCTGCCTCATTGATCATCAGTTTCACTTCACACGTCTAAACCTCAGGGTACTTTATCTGCCTTGCTACCTAAAGTACTGCCAAGAACTAAAGAGGAAAAAACAAAGTATGGGAAGGTGGAAATAACAACCATGCGGATAATTATCACAAAAATGACCTTTTTTTTTTTTTTTTTTTTTTTTTAAAGACAGACTCTTGCTCTGTCACCCAGGCTGGAGTGCAGTGGTGCGATCTCAGCTCACTGCAACCTCTGCCTCCTGGGTTTAAGCAATTCTCCTGCCTCAGCCTCCCAAGTAGCTTGGATTACAGGCGTGTACCACCATGCCCGGCTTTTTTTGTGTTTTTAGTAGAGACAGGGTTTTGTCATTTTGGCCAGGCCGGTCTCAAACATCTGACCTCAAATGATCTGCCTGCCTTGGTCTCCCAAAGTGCTGGGATTACAGGGGTGAGCCACTGCACCCAGCCAAAAATGACATTTTTTAAAAGCACATTAGAGTTGACGAGACAGCTACATCTATTACCCTGTTTAGTTGTTGTAATAACCCTGAGGTGGATATTAGTTATCTAATGTTTAGGTTGGGAAGAGGCAGAAACCAGTGTTGTGAAAGTACCACCTGGTGGGGAAGAACCAAGCTGCACCACACCAGCCCGTACCCCACTGAGGTGTGGGGAAGACCCAGGCTGTGCCACACACCAGCCTGGACCCCACTGAGAGGTGCCACAGTTCCAAGACTGAACAGTGGGGAAGATGATGCCCTCTTCGTCCAGTTGTTGTGTAGGCTAAATAAGATAACGTTCATATATATAGTACTTGGTGTAGTTCCTGGGTCCATGCTAGAGCTCAATGAATACTTATCATAGATATTATTATTTATAGTAGAGATATTCATTATAAAGTTAGCACTTGTTAAAAGTTGAACAGCTAGTGAGTATCAGAGATGAGATTTGAAACCGGGAGGCCAATGCCAGATCTTCCCCGGCTACTCCCTAACCTTGCATTTTCTTCTTTAGACTCTTCTCAGAGCCTTCTGGAAGAATCAGTTTGTGTTGATTGATTT
Source organism: Papio anubis (assembly GCF_008728515.1). Classification (NCBI taxonomy): domain Eukaryota; kingdom Metazoa; phylum Chordata; class Mammalia; order Primates; family Cercopithecidae; genus Papio; species Papio anubis. The sequence continues at coordinate 114,261,698 of NC_044981.1, read as the reverse complement.
ACAGATTAGTTTATGTCCTTGGGTAATATAATATCAAAATGCAATATTATAAAGCATGATACAATATAGAATATTAATATAAGAATATATATATATATTTTAATAGATAGGATCTCACTGTGTTGCCTGGTCTGGCCTCGTACTCTGGGCCTCAAGTGATCCTCCCACCTAGGCCTCCCAAAGTGCTGGGATTACAGGCATGAGCCGCTGTGCCCAGCCAAAAGTAATTTTTGCTATACAATTACAACATACATTCATTATTTAAAAACTGAATAAAAATTCCAAAGTAGAAGTGTAATGTCTCTTAATACCCAGTTCCCAAAGATAACAATTGTTAACAGCTGGGTTTTTGTTTTGTTTTGTTCTGAGACAAAGTTTTGCCCTTGTTGCCTAGGCCGGAGTGCAATGGCTCAATCTCAGCTCACTGCAACCTCTTCCTCCAGGCTTCAAGCGATTCTCCCTGCCTCAGCCTCCTAAGTAGCTGAGATTACAAGTGCCTGCCACCACACCCAGCTGATTTATATATTTTTAGTAGAGATGGGGTTTCGCTATGTTGGCCAGGCTGGTCTTGAACTCCTGATCACAGGTGATCCACCTGCCTTGACCTCCAAAAGTGCTGGGATTATAGGCATGAGCCACCGCACCCTGCCTTCCCATAGGGATTTTAAAAGCTGTGATATAATTCATATACCATAATATTCACCCTTTTAAGTGTACAATTCAGTGATTTTTAGTACCTTTATTCCTAATTCCAAAATTCCATAGTACTTTGAATGCTATGTTTCACCTTTCTCTAGTGAGTATGTTGTCCATTACTGTATCTCTGGGCCAGAACAATCCCCTGAATATAGTAGGTGAGGAATAGATTTTCATGGGATGAATGAATGACAATAGCTGTGCATTCTGGAGATATTTGCATTCCTAGACTCATAAAGTGAGGCTTTCTTATTACACTCTTGGGTTTTAAAAATAAGCATAAATATTTAATAAGAAAAATCTTTTAGGCAAGAAAGTTTTGAAAGTCTAATTCTGGAAAAGAAATGCCTTTATTACAGAATGAACCTGCTGGCTAATAAAAACATAAAGTATGTTAACAAGTTCAGATTTCTCATTAGAGGAGGAAAGGCTTCCAATTAAAGTGTGTTTGATAAGACAACAGTCATTCATGCTGTAAAGTTTGCTTATGTAAACCTATTTTTAAAATATGGTTCTAAGGGATAGGCTGTTGTCTTAAAATAGGTATGCAAATGTAAATGTCCAAGATCCACTGAGGATTAACTACATAAAAACCAGTACAATAGAAAAAAAAAATATGTGCTTGGCACTTCAGTGCTTTCCAAACTGACTTACCACCCACCCGCAGCCCAGCCCAGCCCTGCTCTGCCCCAACCCCCACCACCTGCCCCACCCCCAGCCCAGCACCATCAGCCTCCCACACCCTCACCCCTGTCCCAGTTCCATCCCAGCCCTATTGTACCCTCATCCCAACCCCAGCTCCACCCCCCACCTGCCCCCCAAGCCCAGCCCCACCGTTCCCCACTCCCAGCTCATGCCCCACCCCAGCCTCCCCGCCATCCCAGTCCCCGGCCCCCCTCCAACACCCCACCCCCAGCCCTAGCCCAGGCTGTGGTTGCTGTTGCCTTCTGCCTGGTTGGCCTTTCTGTTCATCTGATAGGGAACCGTCCAAGACGACAGAACTTTTGTGTTTTTGTTTAACATAGCTGAGTGTATTGTACAGTCTCAAAGAGCTGCAGAATAGCAGAGGAAAAAATAATAATGCAGTGTTGGAAGTGGAGTGGAACCAAGCTAGCTCATCACAGTCTAGGAAGAGATTGTTGATTCTGCCCACAGGGCAGCTTGACTGAAAGCTTGCAGAACTTCCTGCTCAAACCGGAGCTGCTGCCTTCTGCCTCTTGCCTCTGCTTCCCTCTTCCTTTTCCTCTTCCTACTCCACACCCTGGACATGGGGTGATTCTGTGCCTTTCTTAGGCCTGACTGTCTCCCACCTCTGCCCACCTAGGCGTCCCCTCCTGCCTGTGATCACCTCTGTGTGCGTGTATGTGTGTGCCAGTGAGAATATTAGCAAATAATAGTTGCCAGGAGAAGTGGATAAGAGAGAGAAGGAGGAGCAGGAAGAAAGGAAAATAGAAAGCTCCCCTCCGACCCTTTACCCTTCTGCCTTCCCACCTTGACTAGGGGAGTTTTGTTGAAAGGCACAGAGGAAAACAGAAAGTTCTGCCCTGTTCCCACTGTATTCTACTCCAGGCTCAGGCTAGCAGGGCTGAGAATGAAGATACCAAGGAACTACTCTGGCAGCCTGCTCCTTCTCCCTTTCCATCTGTTCCTCCGCACAGCCCCTTCTCACTCCTGCGGGCCTTCTTCCTTGCTCCCTCTGGCTTTTGTTCCCTCCTCATATTGCCTGGCTCTCCAATCACCTAGAGCCCATCCTCACTCCTGGGTCCTCACCGCCTCTACCGCCCAGATGAAAATGGCCACCAGTAACGACTCTAGGCTGAGGCTGTATGCACTCACTCTTTCCCTCTGTGGGGTGGATTCATCTTAGAAACCCCAGCTGGACCCCTGACTCCATTTTCCCATAGAAACTTGTTATGCCTGGTAGGTAAGTTCTGTACTTCTGTATCCCAGCACATCATGAGAAAAGCTGCACTTACTGGTTTGACCTGGGAATGTGTCTTTTGCTAACTGTAAAGTGCAATTTGTTACTTAGAAAAAAAAATCAGAAATCGACAATGTAATCTTAGGACTCCAATTCTTGTGCTGGAAGTGGCCTCCATGGTAAAAGAAAACTTAGAGACATTTTCTGCAGGCAGAAATGTGCCCTGTGCCTATGCCACCCTGATTTCAGAATGGGGCAGGGCAGGGCAGGGCTGTAGAACAGGTCAGATGGGCATTCCTCTCATTGCTGGGTGCCAGTCACCTGCCCAGACCCCAGGAGATGACAACTTTGAACATAAGCCAGCATTTTAGTCAGATTTGAATTTATTCAGCAATCTGCTTGTTTTTGTTTTTGCTTGTTTGTTTTGGCTGGTCACAGGAACCTCAAAGAATACCTCCAAAGGACTTCATGTGGGAGCCCAGTGTGAACGTTGTTTATACGAGTGAAATCTATTTCTGAGCTGCAAGAGATTAAAAAAAAAAAGAAGTCATAGATAAAAGCAGTTGGCATATGTTTAATGTTATTTTAATCTGTTGCATTATGTGAAATAGTGTTACAGTTTGCATACAGATTCCTAATTGCCAGTGTTCAAACTTAGAACAGCGTCCTCTCCATCAGCACCCAGCAGAAAAGGCAGCCAGCATATGCCTATCACCTTCTACAACAGCTGGTGGGGAATCATGGAGCGTAGATGCTGAATACTGGGCTTGGGGATCCAGGTAAACAAGAAAGGGTCTGGCCCCAAAGGACAGGTGGAGCAAGGTGCCAAGTCCAAGGATGACAGTGAAGGCAGGGAGGAGAAGAGACAATCAGGTGCTCCAAGGGAGGAGCAGAGAGAATCAGGCTCTCCAAGGGTCTAGGAAGGCCTTGTCCATGGCAGAAGTGGTATAGAGGAGTGTGGAACTTTTTAAGTTGAGTTTATCTTTTATTCTTTTTTTTAAAACAAGTTTAAAAAAAATTGTTTTAAAAACTTATAGTAAAATATATATAACGTAAAATTTACCATCCTAACTGATTTTGAGTTGCAGTTCAGTGGCAGTATAATCACATGTTGTTCCACCATCACCACCAACCATCCACAGAACTCTTTCCGTCCTGCAAAGCTGAAACCCTGTACCTTTTAAACAGCTCCCTATTTCCCCTCCTCACATCTCCTGGCAGCCACCATTCTACTTTTGTCTCTATGAATTTGACCATTTGCAATACCTCCTATAAGTGGAACTATACAGTATTTGTCCTTTTGTGACTGTTTTTTTTCACTTAGCATTAATGCCCTCAGCGTGCATCTGTCTTGTAGCGGGTATCAGAGTTTTCTTCCCTTTTGAGGCTGAATAGTATTTCCTTGTCCCATAGACATTTTGTTTATTCATCCACCAGCAGCCAGCTGGGTTGCTTCCATCATTTTTCTGTTGTGAGTAATGCTGCTATGAACTTGAGTGTACAAATATCTCTTCAAATCCCTGCTTTCATTTCTTTTGGGAATATGCCTAGAGGTGGAACTGCTGGGTGATCTGGCAGTTCTACTTTTAATTTTTTTGTTTTTGTTTTTGTTTTGAGACGGAGTCTTGCTCTGTCACTCCAACTGGAGTGCAGTGGCGCAATCTTGGCTTTCTGCAACCTCTGCTGCCCGGGTTGAAGCCATTCTCTTGTCTCAGCCTCCCAAGTAGCTGGGACTACAGGCATGCACCACCACACCTGGCTAATATTTGTATTTTTGGTAGAGATGGGGTTTCACCATATTGACCAGGCTGGTCTCGAACTCCTGACCTCAGGTGATCCACCTGCCTCAGCCTCCCAAAGTGCTGGGATTACAGGCGTGAGCCACCGCACCCAGCTACTTTTAACTTTTGAGGACCCTCCATACTTGCTATACTATTTTACATTCCCACCAGCCGGGAACAGGGGTTCTAATTTCTCGTCATCCTTGCTAACACTTTTTTTTTTCCTTTTGATAATAACTTTCCTAATGGACATAAAATGGTATCTCATTATGGTTTTGATTTGCATTTTCCTAATATTAGTGATGTTGGGCATCTTTTTCTTTTTCTTTTTTCTTTTTTTTTTTGAGAGAGAGTCTTGCTGTGTTGCTGCAACCTCCGACTCCTGGGTTCAAGCGATTCTCCTGCCTCAACCTCGCAAGTAGCAGGGATTACAGGGGCCCGCCACCACGCCTAGCTAATTTTTGTATTTTTAGTAGAGACGCGGGTTTCACTATGTTGGCCAGGTTGGTCTTGAACTCCTGACCTTGTGATACGCCTGCCTCAGCCTCCCAAAGTGCTGGGATTATAGGCGTGAGCCACCATGCCCAGCGCATCTTTTCATATGCTTATTAGCCGTTTGTGTAATTTCTTTGGAAAAATGTCTATACAAGTCTTTCCCCATTTATGGGTTGGATTGTTTATTTCAATCCAACTCAATGTATAAAAGAAGTTTATTTCAGCCGGGCGCGGTGGCTCAAGCCTGTAATCCCAGCACTTTGGGAGGCCAAGACGGGCGGATCACGAGATCAGGAGATCGAGATCATCCTGGCTAACACGGTGAAACCCCGTCTCTACTAAAAATACAAAAAATTAGCCGGGCGTGGTGGCGGGCGCCTATAGTCCCAGCTACTCGGGAGGCTGAGGCAGGAGAATGGCGTGAACCCGGGAGGCAGAGCTTGCAGTGAGCCGAGATAGCGCCACTGCCCTCCAGCCTGGGCGACAGAGCGAGACGCTGTCTCAAAAAAAAAAAAAAAGTTTATTTCAATCCAACTCCATGTATAAAGTTCTGTATACATTCTGGATATTAATCCCTTATCAGATATATGATTTGCAAATATTTTCTTCCCTTCTTTGGGTTGCCTTTCACTCTTGACCGTGTCCTTTGATGCACAAATGTTTTCGTAATTCTGATGGAGTTCAGTTTATTATTTCTTTTGTTGCCTATGCTTTTGGTGTCATATTCAGCGAAATCATTGCCAAATCCAGTGTTGCCAGCCTTTCTCACTATGTTGTCTTCTAAGAGTTTTATACTTTCACGTCTTATGTTTAGGCCTTTGATCCATTTTGAGTTAATATTTGTAAATGGTGTAAGGTGCCCCCTTATTTTCATTATCTTGCAGTTTGTACATTGTCACATAAATTGAAGAGATTTGCTATGGAGAAAAACAGCCCCTGCCTCCCTCCCACCACCTTTTAAGCCTACTACACTTGTCACTCGGCTACACCTACTATGCTTGTCACCTGCTATGCTTGTCACTCCACCCTGCTCTAATGCCACTTTCTCTACAGGCTCTTCTTGATTCTCCAAGCTAAGTGGCGCTTGTCTTTCTATATCTGTGTTGCAGTTTTATGATACTTCTCATGTCATGTCTGTGCTTTCCTACCGTGCATTATTATTCATGTGCTTGTCTCATCTCTTCTGCCAAATTCTAAGCATCTGGATGGCTGGGTTTAAGTTGCATCTCTTTGTCCTTCAGACCATATGCCATAGTGCCTTGTGCCTCACAGTGACTTGTATTTTGCAGAAGCTCAACAAATATTAACTGGATATCCAATTATAAAGAGTTGTAAATAGATGGCATTATATGATTAACAATATTAAATGTAGAAGTTGATTCAGTTCCTGCGTAAATCAACTCTCAAATTCAGTTTTGTTTTCTTGAAAGTGTCTGAAATGCTCTGAAAGCTGCCTTCCATATTACTAAGGCAAGAGAGGGGAGGCTGTTTTAAACCAGTACCACCTCAGGGCTATGTAAGAAATTTCTTACCTGAGTGACTTCAAGATTCTCATTACAAACAGCAATCCATATTTTGAGCCAGACAACAGAAGGAGATTTTCTTGTGTTTTTAATAAACGTGAATGGCTGAAGGCAGTCATGAAGCATGTATCAAGTGACCAAGTCTGGTTTGAGAATCACTTTTGGCTGGGCGTGGTGGCTCACGCCTGTAATCCCAGCACTCTGGGAGGCCGAGGCGGGCAGATCATAAGGTCAGCAGTTCGAGACCAGCCTGGCCAACAGCATGAAACCCTATCTCTACTAAAAATGCAAAAAATAGCCGAGCATGGTGGCACGCATCTGTAATCCCGGCTACTCGGAAGGCTGGGGCAGGCGAATCGCTTGAATTGGGGAGGAAGAGGCAAGGCTGCAGTGAGCCGAGATTGCACCACCGCACTCCAGCCTGGGCAACAGAGCAAGACTCCGTCTCAAACAAACAAACAAACAAACAAACAACAAAAAAAGAGAATCACTTTCACCCCAGACTATAAGGGAACATGCTCTTATCTTGACACAAATTTGAATACTTCTTAAAATAGAAGGTGTGACGGTACCTGTGCAAGAGGGACATTGAACTAGAGTGTTTTCCAGATCAGTGCTGATGAACCCTCCCCATAAGAAACTGCTGAAATATTGGGGCAGCTGTATGTTTTTGTTATAAGGAAAAGGTAATATTTGTGGAAGGCAGTACTTCACAGCGATACATTTAATGGTTGCATATCCAAATCTCAAAAGAGATTACTAGTAATCTAGAGCAGATGTTTCTTATTCCAGAAAGTTCTTAAAGTTCTCAGAATTAGTTCTCTTGAGACAAGAGCCATATTTTCCTGTAAACCAATGAATCATAATTTTTAGGATTACATTTTCTCTATAGGACAAGCTTAAATATAAGTTACACTTAAAGTGACATTACATAGTAAACAGAAACTTCATAAGGAAATAAACAATCATGTTGCATTAGATATGAGTGTTCAGTGTAAGGTGGGTTAGTTGTAAGGAGGACCTCACTGTGAACTGACACGCTGTAGTGCGACAAGCTACCCAGTAGTAGAATATAAAACCTTTGCTCACACATCTGTGACAGACATAAAAGGCGGCCGGGCAAAGTGGCTCACACCTGTAATCCCAGCACTTTGGGAGACTGAGGCGGGTAGACCACCTGAGGTCAAGAGTTTGAGACCAGCCTGACCAACATGGCGAAACCCCATCTCTACTAAAAATACAAAATTAGCCAGGTGTGGTGGTATATGCCTATAGTCCCAGCTACTTGGGAGGCTGAGACAGGAGAATGGCTTGAACCCGGGAGGCAGAGGTTGTGGTGAGCTGAGATCATGCCATTGCACTCCAGCCTGGGCAACGAAAGCGAAACTCCATCTCCCCCCCAAAAAAAGGCCTTCCAGGTCTGTATTTTTGTTTAATCTACACTTCATCAGTTCTAGTTACATATATAATTCTGTGATTCAATCAGTCACTAAATATTGATTGAGCCTTACTAGTTACCCTGGGGACCAAGAGAAATACAATATAAAAATATTTCCCCACTAAACAAACACACATAACATAGAAGACAAGATTTATGGAGTTCAGTCTTATGCAATTATATCCAGTCAACATATATTGAATCCTCAGCATGTACAAGGCTGTATCTAAACTTTATAAAAGAAAACAAAAATGCCATTTGGCCTTTTAGTAATTATCTTTGGAAAACTTGATGAATTTTTATATTTTATTTTATTTCATTTCATTTTATTTTATTTTATTTTTTGAGACAGAGTTTTACTCTCTTGCCCAGGCTGGAGTGCAGTGGTGGGATATCAGCTCACCGCAACCTTTGCCTCCCGGGTTCAAGTGATTCTTGTGCTTTGGCCTCCCAAGTAGCTGGGATTATAGGCATACAGCACCACTCCGAGCTCATTTTTGTACTTTTGGTAGAGATGGGGTTTCACCATGTTGTCTGGGCTGGTCTTGAACTCCTGATCTCAAGTGATTTCCCTTCCTTGGCCTCCCAAAGTGCTGGGATTACAGGCGTGAGCCACTGTGCTCAGCCAACTTGATGAAATTAATATGAACCATAAAATCCCCCTTGAAATTCTCAGCTGTTTGAAAATTTATTCCCAAAGACCATAATGGGAATATTCGCCCAAGTCTCTATGGAGGTTTCACTCTTGGTAGATTTTTCATCAGATTTTCAAATACGTACTCTCCATTTTGATATAATTTATGTTGTTGCATAACCCTTTCATGGCCTGAAGCCACACTGAATGTTGCCACTCATGACTCGTTGTAACTTGTAGTTGAGATGTTGAAGGAATATATATATATGTATTTGAAGATGTTTAAGATGGTTCCATTTTTTTTTGCAAATCAGAAGCATTATTTTGGCTAGATTTTGATATAAGGATTGAGAAATTTGCAGTTCACTTAATAAATCATTTTTATTTATTTTTTATTTTTATTTAGCACCTAGTGTTTGTTGTTTTACATAAATTTCAATTTGTACCTCATTCCATTCCTGGTAATTGTAGCAGGTATCTAAATGGGCAGTGGTGTTTTGAGAGAGTAATTATTTAATAAATTATAGTTACACCTACAGCATCCATGAATGAAAGAAAAAGTTGCTTTGAAAATGATGTAAAGTGATTTGATAAAGCATTTAGTGTTTCGTTTTTCAACTTAGAATTTGTACCGTAGTTACTTAAGTTTGCAATGAGTTCCCTAAAAGCTCTGCATATCAGTCCACCTCGCATTGCTATAAAGGAATACCTGAGGCTGGGTAATTTCTAAAGAAAAGTGTCTTTGGCTCAGGGTTCTTCAGGCCGTGCAAGCACAACACCAGCATCTACTTGGCTTCTGGTGAACTAATAGAGCAAGAACCCAATCATTACCATGGGGAGGGCACCAAGGTCTTCATGAGGGATCTGCCCCCAAGACCCAAACAACCCCCACCAGGCCCCACCTCCACCACTGGGGAGCACAGTTCAACATGAGATTTGCAGGGGACAGACATCCAAACTATATCACTAGGATACTAAGTCATAAAGAATACAGAGAAAGGGTCATAGGAAAATCATTACTATTGAAAAAAAGAAAAGTAGTGTTCCTTAAAGCAACTCGGTGTATCAGAATATTGCTGAAGTTTTAATGATGAGACTGTAGGGAAATATTTACCATTTTAGAAACTGTAAACCTGGTGTTTGTGTTGATTTGTCGAATGCACAGCTCTTTACTTTTGATTTAGTAATTTGAGCTACTTTAGTATTTGATTAGTTTGAATCTTGTTTAGGATACTCAAGGGAACTTAGAGAAGTTCAGTTTCAGTTACATTAGAGTGAGACTAAGTGACTTGGAGAATAGGTTCCATCCATAATGTGGAAGCTTTAAATGCCAGTTTAATAGTATGACATTATTCTGTTGTTAAGAGGGGACATAGGAAAACTTTTGATTGGGAGAATGACCCGAGGATTATGCTCTTGGGAGGAGGAAGAGCAGTCCAAAGGGTATTGCTGCTGCCCGAGCAAAGACACTAAGAGTAGAAACGGAAATGACGAAATGAACAGAAGAAACATTTTGTTGGAGGAATTTAGGTCTTGATTGACCTAAATTGGAATGGTTAGTGCTAATTGAAGATGCTGGGAGGGGAGTGTGGCTGTTAACAGGGGAGAGAGAGGAGGAGGAAGCAGGATGTGTGGGAAAGATCAGGAGCTCATCTTATGATATGTAGTTGAGGTGCTACTGGGACATTCTTGTGGAATGGGGGCTCAAGAGAAGCATCGGGAGTGAGAGAAATGCATCCGAGGCTCATTCGTCATTGTGCTCTTAGCACCTAGCTTGATGTGTGGCCTGAAATAATCAATGCCAGGTGAATGGAGGCGGTGTATGTAGAACATTTATTCAAGAAGTTTGCACTTTTGACTCTGAAAGAATGGATGCAATGATGAGAAGAGAATGAACCACCCTACCTTCCTTCCTCCCTCTTCTCCCCTTACCCTCTCCTATTCCCTCCCCGGGCCTCTCCTTCTGCTCCCCTCTTCTTTCTATGGGGAGAGTTGAACCTGGGTGTATGAACATGCCAAAGGGAAGAGAAAAGAACGATGATGAAGCATAAAAAAATAAAGAGAAAGAATAAATGTATGGGGAATTGCTCCTCCCTTTTATGAAGTCTGTGTAAAAATCATTGAAGAATGGTGACCATCCGTTTTTGGAAAATAGAAAACACTGGAAGCTTGGGTCACTTCTGGGTCCCTCCTTAGCCAGAAGCACATCAGTAACATTTACAGCAAGGGCAAGTTGTCCTACAAAATTTGTGTCTGTACTTTTGTCAGTATGATATTTACTAAAAACAAAAATAATTATGTAAGGAAATAAAAGAAGCACTAAAATAATTAGGTTCTAGAACCAAGGCATGCTGAATATTAGGTCTTAAGGCACAGTCAGAAAGAATGTAATGGTAAGAATTTCTAGTGTGTTCCTATATGTATATTCATGTGGACACTTTTGTGGATGCAAATGTCCTTAGCAGAGAATTGAATGTAAGAGACTCAGGCAGTCGAGCAGAATGGTTCAGGGTGAGGGTGAGGGTGAGTGCAGGAAGATGGTAGACCAGGGTAGAAATCCTGGCTTTGCCACTTATTAGCTGTGCGATTGTGAGCAAGTGATTTTGTCTCTCTGAGCTTCAGTTTCTCCTTCTGTAAGAAGGAGATAAACACCATACCTACCTTTGGAGGCTGCAGTGAGAACTATGGGAAATAATATTAAAAAGTTTATCCAACACATATTTATGGAATGCCTACAATGTGCCAGGCATGGTCTAGGTCCTGGGGCTGCAGCAGTGAGGGAAGTGGGTGAAGTGTCTGCTCTTGTGGAGCTTACATTCTTTTAAAAAATTTTTTTTTGAGACAGGGTCTCGCTCTGTTGCCCAGACTGGAGTGCAGTGGCGTGATTTCGGCATACCACGACCTCCGCCTCCTGGGTTCAAGCTATTTTCTTGCCTCAGCCTCCTGAGTAACTGGGATTACAGATGTCTGCCACCATGCCCAGCTAATTGTTTGTATTTTCTTGGCCAGGCTGGTCTTGAACTCCTGACCTTAAGTGATCCACCTGCCTTGGCTTCCTAAAGTGCTGGGAATACAGGCATCAGCCACCATGTCCAGCCTCGTGGAGCTTACATTTTACTGAGCCCAGGAAGAGTTAATACATTTCTCAAGAGGGAATATTTTTAAAGTGCCAAGTATAATGCCTGACTGTGCATTTAATCAACGTGAGTCACCCCCATCGACCTCACAGAGTGCACAGTATTTTCTTATTTTTATGATGACAAATGGGTAGGGCTTTCATAGACAAATGAGTTTAGAACTTTGTATTGAGTATTCTTAATTTGAGAGAAAAAATTAATTAGTGCTATTGGTGTGTGCATGCCAGCCGAACAATTTACATACTGATATTAGTGATAATTATTTGTTTGTCTAGGAAGTCCTGATTACTCTAAAGGGGCCTGGGCACTGATTTTCATGTGTTTGTGTTGCTTTCTTTCCTTCCTATTAAATGGTAAGCATGAGGAAATAATATCACTTTTCTGACATTCGCTTGACACAACCTTTTCTTTAAAGGTTCCCTGGGTTATGTCACACATCTGGGGTGAAGACAAGATTGATAAAGCAATACTTAATATTAATTTGTAGGAAATACATATAAATTAATTTTGTAGGACCGTTTTCTTTAAAAAATGAAAACCACTTAAATCAGAGGAAGATCACTCTTCAGGTTTGACTAAGTAACTTGGTATGATCATCAGTGTTGTCCGGGAGCACAGAAATCTGAAAGATAAATACAGATAGGTTTGAACACATGCTAGCACCTGCCCTTGCAAACTTCAAGAATTTAAAGATTGATAGCAATCACCTCTGAGAGCCAGCAGGACGAAGGTCACCGCAGAGCCATCATGATACGGAGTGCCATAGAAGAGGAAGCCCACATCCATGGCTCTGTCACTGGAGTTTAACTCTTTGGGGAAACTACCCTCAAACCTCTTAGCCAAAGGCAGTCCCTTAAACCTACCCACTCATTCAGAGGATTCCCTTTGGCAAAAGGAAGCTCTTTTAAAGAGAGAATTAGGGACCTGCCCTCATTAATTAAAAATAAACCTTTTATTTTTCCCTAAGCCAGAAACGCTTTGTGTAATTATAGTGTGGAGAGGTAAAGGAGATCCCACACTTCAAGCCTACACCCATCAAGGCATTTGGCTTAACTGCCCAAGCAAGTCTGGCCAGGGCTTCAGAAAAGCTGGCCTTTGTCTTAGCAGGTTACAGGCATCACAGATGCCTCTTCAGTGTACCCTCAGATGGCCCACCAGCGCCGTGACTCACTCACCTATATGGACATGACATCTGGGCAGACAAGATGCAATTTGTTCCCTCCTGTTCCTCTTGAATTGCTTGTTTTCAAAAGAATAGATGAAACAAAAGCAAAGTCTTTGAGGTGTCCCTGAAAACTTGGCATGGATTGCAACAAGTTTTTTTTCTTTTCTTTTTTCCTCAAGTGTCCTTTGTATCCTATTTAATAATCCCCACCAGTTGTATGCTCTTTTTGAGGAATTTTCGGTGGAAGAGTAATGAGTTTAAAGTGGTCTGCAGTAGGAGACACTCTTAAGTTTTGCTCAACTGTTAGATAGAGTTTAAAAATAGCTCTTGAGTTTTGCATCGTGGAGCACCATGTGTGAGATCCTGGACGACATGTGTGCTATGTGTCGCAAAACCCTTCACAAGTGTTACCTAATTAACTGCACAATGTCTGACAGGTGGCAGACCTCTCAGAGGCCTGCAGGAAGAGGGGGCTCCTGCTCAGAACAGTGGCTCTGTGTCTTGGAGTTGTGTTGCCTCTAGAGAGAATGTGACTTCCTTGGATTGCAACAGAAACAGATAAATAACCCAGGATCTGCCTGGAACATGGGGAAGCATTAAGTGAGATTCATTACCATTCTTAGCAACTTCGGGTTTTGCCAGTTATGGCCACACAAGTCCAGTTATGGTTAGTTGAGCAGAAATTTGCAGGAGAGACCAGCCTGAATTTAGACCCAGCCACTGGGGGAGACCTCATTGTGGGGAGTTACTGGAGAGACTCAGTCCTCCAGTAGGTAGTTGAAGTCTGGGCAGCAGGTGATGGGGAACCTCAAGACAAGATAATGGGATAGGGGTGGCCCTGGGAAACTGAGAACAGCCCATATTTGTGTGTCTGCTCATTGCTAGGTCTGTGAGTAGGTGGAAGAGACTCAGTCACTGAACATGGATGGGGCGGAACTCCTGCCCTGGGAGAAGGCGAGGGTTATTGTGCAGTTACCAGAACAAGGCCTTGCAAGGAAGAAACGAAAACACACTTGGGTACAGGCTAGAGAGTACGGGAGGAGGGCATAGACTCAGGAAGCTAAAGGAAGCATGTGGTCAGCCCTGGAGCACTGACCAGGGCGGGCAGTAGATCTTAGGGTAGCAGTTAAGAGTGTGTATCCCTGGTCAGGTATAGTGGCTCACTCCTGTAATCCCAACACTTTGGGAGGCCGAGGCGGGTGGATCATAAGGTCAAGAGATTGAGACCATCCTGGCCAACAAGGTGAAACCCCGTCTCTACTAAAAATACAAAAAATAACTGGGTGTGGTGGCGTACACCTGTAGTGCCAGCTACTCAGGAGGCTGAGGCAGGAGAATCGCTTGAACCCAGGAGGCGGAGGTTGCAGTGAGCCAAGATTGAGCCACTGCACTCAAGCCTGGCGATAGAATGAGACTCTGTCAAAAAAAAGAGTGTGTATCCCGTAGTCAAATCAGATAGACTCCATAGAGCCTGCCACCTTCAGACATGGTCTTGGGCGAGATAATTTAGTCTCTCCATGCCTCAGTTTCCTCATTGGTTTTTTTTTTTTTTTTTTGAGACGGAGTCTCGCTCTGTCGCCCAGGCTGGAGTGCAGTGGCGCGATCTCCACTCACTGCAAGCTCCGCCACCTCCCATTCTCCTGCCTCAGTCTCCCTAGAAGCTGGGACTACAGGCGCCCGCCACCACGCCCGGCTAATTTTTTTGTATTTTCAGTAGAGACGGGGTTTCACCATGTTCGCCAGGATGGTCTTGATCTCCTGACCTTGTGATCCACCCGCCTCGGCCTCCCAAAGTGCTGGGATTACAGGCGTGAGCCACCGCACCCGGCCTCCTCATTGGTTTTAAAAAAAAGCAGAACAAACTGGAAATAGGCAAAGTTCCTACCTTATGAGTTTTTTTCAGATTACATGGAAAAAAGGTGCTTAGAATGGTGTAGGTCACCCAGTTAGCATTAGATATACGTTGGCAATGATGGGAATGAAGCAAAGAAGATGAAGATGGTGATAATCACATTGATGATGATAACTTTGATGATGATAATGGTTATGATGAACCAGAAAGCACTACAGAAGCACCTGAAACTCCAGGGTTGGCCCTGGCACATGTACTCAGTTGATAGGTGGAGATGTTGTGATTAACAAAAGGTGGGGAAGTGGGATGCAATCTGAAAACAAACCCGGTGGTCCTAGTTGGTACTTAGTGAATGCTTGGGGCTTATGAGGTGCATAGATGTTTGGTAGCTCCAAAGGTGTTTGTCACTGTTCTTTCTATAGTTAATTTTGACAACATCTAGGTGTAAATAACCGAATCAGCCATCATTTCAATTTTTTTGTTTACCACTTGCATATAGTTATTTAAGAGGGAATTTTCAAGAAAATAGTTAATTTACTTCTATTTATTTCATTACCACGCCATTCAGCTTTTCCCTGGCTCCCTACTCAGGATAAACAAGGACAAATGGCAGTCTACATGATCCCTGACAAAACCCTTGACACTTGTGGTAGAAGTTATATATAGCACTTAACATGGTTTCTGTCCTTCTGTGAACATGTTTCTATCATTGTTTTGCGTCACTGTTGAACGTACTGTCTTTCTCATGCTTTGTCAGTCAAATTATACAATGTTAGTAACCAGCAACTAAAAACACAGTAGGACTTTAAATAGGCACTGGGCTTTATGTGTGATGGTGTCTCTACTTCCAGTCTTCTCTGCTCTATTCCTTTTTGAATTCACGATACAAATATTTATTAGATACTTAGTCTGAACCAGGCACTTCACTAGGTCTTGAGATGTTAAAAGTGAGCAACCTATAGCCTGTGCCCAGGGTACACTGAAGTCTGAGTACACAGATAGTGTGGTGCAGTATTCCAATGGAAGCACCTGATCCAGTCTTAGGGGATCAGGAAAGGCCTAAGGCCAGTTAGGGGATCAGGAGGAGGCAGCATCTTTAATTTCTCTAAAGTTCTGTGAAGAATACACCTTAATCTCCAGATTCCAAATCATAACCCTTCTTCTATCCTCAGATGATAACTTTGAAAGCCCTCTGCAGTTTCGATACAGCCAGTCCTTTCCTCAACATTGAATCGTCCTTGAAACTTACTCCCCTCCCGTCTCCTGTCCATTCTGGCATTGTCACGTGGCATATTGCTCACCCGAGCTTTATAATATTTTTGGTGAAATTTGAGAGATTTACTTGTTGCTCTGTGAATAATTTCTGGCAAAAACAGACACATCCTCTCCATTTCCAAAGATCATTTTCTCTTTCAGGTAATAAGCATTTTCATGAGTTGTGAAGGCCATTTGGTGATTAAAATTTGGAATATTCAAAGAGTGTTTGTGGCAACTTTCAAAACGTATAGGTAGAATATTTAAAATCTGTACTGGGATGCTAATGGTTTCTCATTCTAGTTTGGGATTTTGTGGCAAAGGTGAGCACCCTCTTTGGATTCTCTTTAATTCAAGTGATAGTGCTTTGAATTTGCATACGTTGTTTTAGGGCTTGACAGAGAAAATGTGGATGACTGTGAGGTTGATGCTATGTCACTATAGGGATTATGGCTCTTTAAAAAACAGATCTGATAGTACTCATGTAAGACTCTTTATTGTCTCTGTTCTTTCAATAACAATCATATCTCTAGGTTTGCATCATCCTTTTTAGATGACCATGTAGTACTGGGGATGCAGTCTGCCCTCCTGTCCTGTTTCTCAGCCACATCAGTCATTGTGTTCAGACTCGCTGCTTTTATCTGCTCTGCTACAGATGCTAGGAAAGGACCATCCATCTGTTTTCTGCCCTTGGAGAGCGGGTCGTAATAGGTTTCCTGTTTGTACTCTTCTGGGTTTTTGCTTGTTTGCTTTTCCTGAGAAAAAGAAATGCTATGTGCTAGGGGGAAATTGGCTTAGTTTGTGTACATGGAGATTTTCTGTGCAGTAATATGCATAACCTTATATGAAATAACTGTTTTGTAATTAACACCCTGGTGGTGTTTAACTGATTGAGGCCGGTTAAGAGACAACAAGAAAATACTTTAATTCTTCCTTTTCATGCTACAGGAAAGGAGAGCCAACAAGGCATTTTAAGAAAAAGGGAAAGTAAAGCAAAATTTCTGTGAGAAAAATTCTGCATTATTGATGTTTCAAAAATCCTCATTAATATAATACAGTAAAAAAATAAGTGTGTGCGTATTGAATAATGTATCTTTAAATGACAAGTGCCCCGCAAAGATCTATGTGTGGAAAAGAAGTTTGTTATATATGATTTTAAAAAGTTAACATGGATCTTCTATGTCATGGACCTTCTGTATCTCAGTTGTGTAGAGTCTTGATAGTGTGCATGTTTGTGTATGTAAATTTTAGATCAAATCTGACTCTGGGTCTATAGAAGGAATAACATTAAGAAAAACCGATTTTAAGCAGAAACATTTTTGTTTTGCTTTCAACTTAAAATTTGTATATATACATTGTAGAAAAGTCAGAAGGCCTAAAAAAATAAAGGTGATACTTAAAGTCCCCATTCACACATGCAACTCAGATATAACCACGTTTTTGTCTTATATATACATCTGTTCTGTAAATATTGAGTATCTATTAAGTGCTAGACACTCTGCTGGGTTCT
The DNA here is from genome assembly GCF_008728515.1 of Papio anubis. Lineage (NCBI taxonomy): Eukaryota > Metazoa > Chordata > Mammalia > Primates > Cercopithecidae > Papio > Papio anubis. Next base: position 114,244,292 of record NC_044981.1, on the reverse strand, counting down.
GAAGATACACCAGTGAAAAAAACATTCAAAATTTCCTTCCCCAGGGAGTTTACATGCCACTGTTTATATATGTACACCATATACCAAAATATGCAATGACTTCAAGCTGTGTATATGGTGTGCTTGTTCATGTTCCTTAACCTTCACCAAGGAATACCTTTCCCTTATGAATTATTGTTCCATATTTTTAAAAATCATTATGTACCCTTTGTCTTTGAGTATTATCATAATTTGTGTCCCCCAATTTGAACTATTTAGGCAATTTCCAATTTTTTGTTATTATAGAAATAAGTGGCCGGACACGGTGACTCACACCTGTAATCCTAGCACTTTGGGTGGCCGAGGTGGGTTTATCATTTGAGGTCAGGAGTTCGAGACCAGCCTGGCCAACATGGCAAAACCCCGCCTCTACTAAAAATACAAAAAAAATTAGCTGAGCGTGTTGGTGCATGCTGTAATCCCAGCTACTCAGGGTGGCTGAGGCAGGAGAATCACTTGAACCTGGGAGGCGGAGGTTGTGGTGAGCCGAGATTCTGCCACTACACTCCAGTGCACTCCCGGGTAACAGAGCGAGACTCCGTCTCAGAAAAAATAATAATAATAAAGGATAAAAATAATTGGCCCTAGGAAGACAGTGAACTCTTAAGATAAAGATATATATTTAAAGATGTTCATGGTCACTTCTTTCATTTTTTCTTTTTTCTTTTTTTTGGGGACAGGGTCTCACTCTGTCTCCAAACAGAGCCTGTAGCTGGGACTACAGACTCGTGCCACCATGCCCAGCTAATTTTTGTGTTTTTAGTAGAGACGGCGTTTGACCATGTTGGCCAGGCTGGTCTTGAACTGCTGACCTCAGGTGATCCACCCACCTCGGCCTCCCAAAGTGCTGGGATTACAGGCATGAGCCACCTTGCCCAGCCAGGGCCAATTTTTAGATAGGAGTGTAGCTGGGTGAAAAGTAGGAACATGTGAAAGACTCTTGAAACACTGTTGATCACCTGGAAATATTCTACAGTCTGCACTCCCACCAGCAGCACTCCTGCCCTGTTCTTATTTTATACTTCCCAGTATTTAGGGAGAAAAAGTTACCAGTTTGAAAAGTAATCTTATTGTGCTTTTAAGCTATATTTCTCTTGTTATTTATAAGAACACACATATTTTTCTATCCTTATTTTTCTGACTCATCTCTTAAAGTCATTTGCTCATTTTTCTATTTAAAGTAATACCTTTCTTGTTTATTTATCAGCACTTTTTATATAGTGAGCCATTTAGTCCATTATCATGAATGTGGCACATTTTCTCCCAGGTGGAGAGGATGCATTTTTGCACAACTTCTCTACCAGGTAAATGATGAGGAGGGAAAGGAGCGGGCCCTCCTCTTCGTATGGAGGAAAGGTTGACTTTTCAACCAGAATCTCTCTTCCTAGGCACAGCAGCAATGACTCAGTCACTGGGATGGCAGTGCCCACAAGCACCAATGCCCAAGAATCCCATTTGTTTTGCAGACAGGGCTGCTTTTATAGTGCCAATCTATGCTTTCTGCCTGAGCTGCCAGAACCATGTGGGGTCCAAGTAGGCATGTGAGCATGGAGATGAACTCTGTTCTGGATAAACAGTACTCCACCTTGTCCCCTCCTCCCATATTAGTAGTCAGTGATCCGTGTGAATTTAATTGGTTTCCAGAAAGTGAGTGTTATGTGTATACGTCAGTGTGCCACTTTAGAGTTGTAGAAAGAAAAAGTTGGGCCTTGTGGCTGTGGATGAATGAACACGACCCTGACAAACAGCTGCTGTTTTGAACAGCGGGATAAATTTATGTTTAAACCAGAGTAAACTATGCAACAAGGTAATAATTTTGAGCAATGAAGTATGTTTGCTATAGTAACCATTACAGACACAGATAAATCACAGTAATTTCAACATGGCACTTTTGCCATTCAATAAATGGGTATTTTAAATTTCATTTGCTTTTGAACTAAGTTTCATAATTTATAGAGTAAGCCATTCAAAGATTAATGCTCAGAAGGGAGGAAAATCACTATACAAGAACAGAAACATGTCATTTATGTATATTACATTGGGACTTTGTCTGCCTGTGTTTCCATTATAAACCTGATTTTGCAAGCATTTATAATAGACCAATAAAAAGTTTGCCCTGGGCTAAAGTTTGCCATTTGTCGCTGAGATTCCAATTTTCACATATTTTCTTTCTCAAATAATATGATACCTATCTCTGTGTGTGTGTGTGTGTGTGTGTGTGTGTTTTGAGATGGAGTCTTGCTTTGTCCCCAGGCTGGAGTGCAGTGGTGTGATCTTGGCTCACTGAAACCTCCGCCTCCTCGGTTCATGCAATTCTCCTGCCTTAGCCTCCTGAGTAGCTGGGACTACAGGTGTGCGCCACCACACCCAGATAATTTTTGTATTTTTATTAGAGACAGGGTTTCACCACGTTGGCCAGGATGGTCTCAATCTCTTGACCTTGTGATCCACCCGCCTCGGCCTCCCAAAGTGTTGGGATTACAGGCATGAGCCACCCCGCCCGGCCCCATGTGTTTTTTATACAACATGACTAATTCAAAGGTTTATTTATTTATTTATTTATTTATTTTTTTTTTTTTGAGACGGAGTCTCGCTCTGTAACCCAGGCTGGAGTGCAGTGGCCGGATCTCAGCTCACTGCAAGCTCCGCCTCCCGGGTTCACGCCATTCTCCGGCCTCAGCCTCCCGAGTAGCTGGGACTACAGGCGCCCGCCATCTCGCCCGGCTATTTTTTGTATTTCTTAGTAGAGACGGGGTTTCACTGTGTTCGCCAGGATGGTCTCGATCTCCTGACCTCGTGATCCGCCCATCTCGGCCTCCCAAAGTGCTGGGATTACAGGCTTGAGCCACCGCGCCCGGCAGGTTTATTTATTTTAAAAGCAAGTTTGTGGCTGATGATTTCAAAATGTATTGGCTTGCAATTGATTCTGGAGTTTTTTAAAGATGGTTACACAGTATTTAAAGATGGTTACACAGTATTTAAAGATGGTTCAAAAATATGGTTCAGAGAATGAGAAAGGAAAGTGGTTAAATGTCATGATAGCACCACTTGATTTTACAATAGCAAAGACAACAATAATAGTGACACTTCATTAGGACAAAATGTGAGCTGATCTATTAGAGGAACCATTCAAATTTAGCACCTCCTGTTTGATCAGGCTACATAATTTTGTAAATCCCCCATTCAGTCACCCAATCTGCATACTAATAAGTTCCAACGTTATTTATATGATACCATGAGAGCCTTTCGTTTTTTACATTCTCAGTTACTGTTTCTCTTACTTAACTGTGAGCTCCTGAAGGTCAGTGACTATTTTTTTATACTGCCAGTACCCAGCACGTCAACTGAGTACAAACTGGTCAGGAAACACTGGTTGAATAGATGAAGACATAGATGTTTGTTCAGTTATAGGTTGTTGCCAAATTCTGAAGGTCATCTGTTTCAAATGTTTGAGTCATTGGGCTAGAACTTGTAGTTCCTTCTACCGTTAAAAAAAATCATGTAAAAGATAAATCATACCACAATAACTTAATTTTATTTCCAATGATTACACTCCAATCAAGTAGTGGAATTATAGTAGTCGGTCAGAGGTCTGACCAGTTTCTGAAAAACAAACAAACAAACAAACAAAAAAACTCCCCATCCCAGACAGCAGACAATCCTGCAGTCAAGGTTGAATGCTCCATTGATGTGGTTTCCACGTGTTGTAAGTAATTTATTCTATTGTTGGACACCTGGCTCTGCTTGCCCTCCTGCCCCATCATTTTTAATAAAATGCTGGTGAGTGAGTCCATCTTTGTCTTTTTAATTTTTTTTTTATTTTAGAGATAGTGTCTTTTTCTGCTCCTCCTCCTCCTCCTCCTCCTCCT